>NC_048233.1:75778506-75940016 GCF_002007445.2 Ailuropoda melanoleuca | reverse complement strand
CCCGCCCAGCCGGCCGGGCGGCGGGGAGGGGGCGGTGGCGCGCCCCGCGCGCGCCCTGGCGGCTCCCCTCCCGCGGGCAGAGGAAGCGCCCCCGCCGTGCCCGCCCTCTCCGCCCAGCCCTCCCACATTCCTGGGACCCGGGACTCGGGACCCAGGACCGGCTCCGCGGCTGTCGCGCCGCGCGAGCCGGTACCCCTCGGTACAGGCGTCCCAGCCTCGGCTTCGCTGCATGGCCCAGATGATGACCGAGATCCCTACCGAGGGCACAGCCAGGCCTGCGTTTAGACAACGACCCCGCGAAGGCCTGCTTGACCCGGCCGGTGGGTGGGCTTGGGGGTGAATGAACCCCTAAACTGTAGGAGACGCGCTGTGTGCTGTGTTCTTCCCGCCCCATCCTCCCTGGCAGGGAGGCTGAGAGCCAGCATTGGAGGGGGTCCGGTGATTAGGACTAGCTCTGGCGTATGGTAAACCTGGCTTTGCTCGAAGTACTAGCTGTGTGACCTCGGAAGAGGCATTTCATCTCTCTGGGCCTTCCCACTCATCTGTGGAGTGAAGATAATACTAGTACCCGTCTAGGAGTCTTGACTGACAATTACATGAGATAATGGGCAGTAAAGTCCTAAACACTGGGCATGACACATAATGGGCCTCAGGAAGCATTCGCTCTTCTGGCAGCTTTCGTCGCATCATGGAAGAAGACCAGGAGCTACAGGGGGTTCAAGATAACTGTAGATGTTACTACTATGCCTGTGCACAAAGAACACTGAGGATCTGGGAGGCTACGCCAGGTTCCCTAGGAGAAGTAATGAGAGAAAGGGCCAAGCCAACGAGTGCCCAGGAGGGAGAGATGAATTCCAACCAGGAGGAGAAGTGACACCTGAGCTGGGCTTTGAAGGATGGGTTGAATTTCACCAGGCAGATAGAGGGGGGCAGGGTCTCAGGAAGTGGGAGCAACTTGGCAAAAAACAGGAGGCAGAGGCTTTAGGCTTGTTCTTTTGAGAAGCAGGGAATGGGGAGGTTGGAGGGCAGGGAGAGGGTGGTATTCAGGGGAGATTTTGAAAAATGAGCTTAGCGGGGCTCAAACCACCAGGTGTCCAACACTGCCTCGGGGCACCTCTTGTACCTCAGGTTCCCCCTCTGCAAGATGGGAGCACACCTTCATTCAAAAGGTCTAAGCAGCTCCTACCAGACCATACCCACAGACAAGCACGGACGGTGTGGGGACTTCACCTGCTGGCTTAAACACCTTGCCATCTTTTTTAAGACATGATGTAATTATCATAATTCACAAGGAATTCCATTCCTCCTTGCCCCTTTCCCTTCTTGGGGCAGAGACAGGTGATTTGAAAGGCATCAGTGTCCGTGAGGCCCAGAGGGAAAGGAAGCCTGACTTAGCACAGGAGCTGCCAGGTCTGCGGGCTGCCCGAGCAGCAGACCCTACAGACCACAAAGACCCATCCAGGCCTCCCAGCGTCACGGCTCGGATCTGCAAACCGCGCCATGAACGCCAGCGTGCACTTTGCTTTTTCTCTTGGGTAAAATGTAAGCCCGAGTTTAAGTGTTGGTTGGGACTGGATTTCCCTACTACATGGTGATGAAAGAGAATAAACAGTCTTTTCAGCAAAGGGAGTTAGAACCTGGGTAATAAACTACCTGTTCAGTCATAAACAGATCACACGGGATGAATGACCTAGATGAGAAATGAAATCAACCCTGCGGAGGTGTGGTGTGAACTCCCTGAGCACAGGGATTGGGCCTTTGTCACCCTAGTTGCCCTACGACACTTCGCTCTGTGCCTTGCCCATAGCAGGAACTCGGTATTTGTGCAGCTGCGTGGTTGTATAAATGTATCCAGGGTTACCAATGATGTGAAAGTTCATTTTTCCACATGGATAAATTAAGGAAGGATCATTCGCTTTGCAAAAGGATTTGAGACTAAATTCCAGTGTATCGGTCTCGCCTTCAGATGTCACTTCCCCTAGAACTTCCCAGAGGCCCCAGCCCTGAGTTGGGCGCACTTCCCCTTCCATGCCCTCCCAGCTCCCTGTGCTAACCTTATGTAACTACAGTGTTGTAAGTGCCTGTTTACGTGACCATCTTCCTCAGTGGGCTCTACGTAAGCCCCTTGAAGACGGGGCCTGCATCTTGTTTATCTTTGTCTCTCCAGCATATAACAGTCACTCAAATAATACTCATTAGTTGAATTGAATGCATTCCTTTGAACAGCAAAATAAGGTATTAGATATATGCCTGTTCTCTCCCTCCCTCCCTCACACACACACCCCAAATTATGTTGGCAAACAGCTTTTCAGGCATAAATCTGTGCAAAGTTCAAGGCACATTCTCTTTGAGAATATATAATGATAGTTGACCTTTTAATCATGTCCATCTTCAAGCAAAAGCTAAAGCTTTACAGAATATGGGGCCAGGAGCATCGAGAACAAAAGAGCCAAACCAAGAGCCTGGAGTAGAGGGTTCCTGGCTGTGTTCCAAAAACGGCCTGATAGGAATCACCTGGTGACTTGTCGCACTCTAGATTCGCATGCCTCTCCAGAGACGGCAGGGGATGAGGCCTGGGAATCTGTTTTCCACCAGGTCCTTGGGTAATTCTTGCTGTCAAGCAGGGTTGGAAAACACTATTTATCCTATGGCTGGCCTGCATCGTGTCCCTAATAAAAATAAAGACCACTGATAAGGTACCGCCTAGGTTCCGGGCACTACTCTGCGTACTTTACATCCCTTATTTCTACTCCTTACAACAACCCTGAAGAACAGGTATCATTATCAATGTTTTACAAACCAGGAAATGGAGTTTCAGAGAGGGTTAGTTACTTACACAAGGTCATACAGCTTCAAAGTGGCAAAACCAGGATCTGAAACCAAATCTTTCTTGCCACTATGCCACAACGCCCCTCCCCTTGGCGCTTACAGATAAGCTAATATAAAGTGCTCTGTGTGTGTTGGTTGTTACTATTAACTTTTGTTATTACTCTCCTGGGCCTCAGTTTCCCCAATTTTAAATGGGAAGGGACAGAGGCTACGAGACTTCCTTTTTCATCCACAAAGAAGAGGCAGAGCAACCATGTGTAATGATACATCCACCATCCCACCGGGAAGCAAGCCTGCTGGGCACCAGCCTGGAACCAGGTCACTGGCCCCTCAGGGAGTCCATTCAGCCTGGCAACCCTCAGTTTATTTTAAAAGCCACCAGGAGCAAACCATTCTCCAAAGCCCTCCTAAGCAGAATGGAATGTTTCTTGGGAGTCTGATTAGCTAATGTTGCAGGCATGGCTGCGCTGAGACCTTCCTGTCTCACAGACTTGAACTGAATCAGAATGGAAAGGAAGACTTTTAGAAAGTTCTTCAAAAAAAAAAAAAAAGTAGCACTTCATCTTTATAATAGTAACAGGATGTTTCCTGTGGACTAATAACTGGGCTGTGGTTAGAACTCCATGTTTGTCCACCAGACCTCAGTTCCTCCCTAAACAGTGCGTTAATCACCTGCGCATGCACCAAGCCCGGAAGTGCCTTGGCAATGCCTTTCTTGTTTCTGACTTCAAGCACTTACAACATTAAGCATTTTCCTAATTCTTTTCTCGTGTGTGTGTGTGTGTGTGTGTGCGCGCGCGCGCGTGTGTGTGTGTGTGTGTGTGTGTTGAGATAGGAAACAAAGTTTGACTTACAAAGAAACAGTTGCCTGTGACAGATTCTCAGGGCCGGAAAGAAAGCCTATTGCAGCACCTCAGGGTCTGGGAGCACAGAAACAGAGCCATTTCTCTAAAGTCCCCCATCCTTTCTCCAAGTTTAGGTACCCCTAGGGTTCAGCCCACTGGCTTTTGCTCTCCTGGCTTGTTAGGTCCTGAGTCAAGGTCCCACTGAGCCCAGCACCTTTATGTTCTGACAGGACAGACCCAGGAACCAGAGTCTTAGATACCTGGAAACACAAGGAGTGTGTGTGCCAAGGAGACCTGGAGCCTAGAGGACAAGGAGCTTTTGTCCAGGACTTGAGAATGACTTCTGCATGAATACCAGAAGTGGCAGGCAGGGGGCAGGAGGCAGTCAAGCCTGAAGCAGAAACATCTCCTCAAACTAAGAAAGGGTTGAGAGGTGTAAAGGCAAGAAGAGAAGAGTGAGCTGGAGGCCCAGAGTCCCGGGGCTTCTTGGCAGCTGGGTCCCTGCAGGCTTGTTAAAAATAAATTAATTTTTTTTTCAGGATTGAAAAGAATGTCCTTTTTCCCCCCCAGGTTGAAAAAAATTATTAATCACATCGTGCTGGATGTGCAGAATACCCGGGTCCCTGCAGTTAGGATAAGAAATCAACATGGGGGGTACTTGGGTGGCTCAGTTGGATAAACAGCTGGCCCTTGATTTCAGCTCAGGTCATCTCAGGGTCCAGGGATCAAGCTCCACATTGGGCTCCACGCTCAGCACGGAGGCCGCTTGAGGATTCTCTCTCTCCCCCTCTCCCTCTGCCTCTCCCCGACTTGCGCACTCTCTCTCTCATATAAATAAATAAATCTTGTTTTAAAAAAAGAAATCAACTAAATAAATAAATCTTGTTTTAAAAAAAGAAATCAACTTGGAACAGTTGTGCAGCGGAATCTTGCTAGTAGGGAAGAAAATACTCTGCAACCTAAGCAAATAAAAATCATGTATGACAATATAGGTATATTATGTATATAAATGATAAATACATGTGTATATATATATCATATGAGATAAATATATGCATGAGCTTTGTTCACAGGAATAAAGTGTAGTGGGTATGAGTATGGAATCTGGAGTCATCTGCCTGGATTCAAATCCCGATCCCGCCATTTACTAGCTGTGTGACCGTGGACAAATTAAGTTCTCTGTGCCTCAGTGTCCTTATCTATAAACAAGGATGTTCTTGATGATAATATCTGCCTCACAGGACTGTTGTAAATATGGACATAGTTAAAGCATTGATAACACTGCCTGGAATCAAGTGTTTACCATTATTAAAATACCTTTTTGGCAGATCTGAGGCAGGGTGGTGTAATGGGAAAAATCTGTGCTTTGGCTCAGATGGTCGTAGGTTCAAATCCTATCTACTTGCTCTGCCTCTGGCCTCCGTTTCCTCACACAAAGAATGGGATGATAATTCACTGACCTTAAATTGTTGCTGTGAAGATAAAAGGAAACAACATGTGACAAGTGTCTGCCACATAGTCTGGGAGACCCAAGTGGGAGAGGCATTAGCAGTTGATGGAAAGAGAGGGAGAGTGGGAGTCAGGTCAGAGACTAAGACTTCATTAGCCAGGTGTCAGAGCACAAACAAGTCATTCCTCTTGGACTTAGTTTCTTCTTTTGTAAAATGGGGATGAAATTAGTGTTAACAGTCAGGATAGGCAAGGTTATGCTGCAGTAACAAACACCCCCTAAATGTCAATGACTGAAAACAACAAGCACGTAGGTCTTGTTCTCACTACACGCCCTCACAGGTCAGCTGAGGGCTGGGCTCCATGCCATCCTCACCCAAGGGGTCCTCTGCTGGAGCAGACACCATCTAAAACATTGCCCATTGCTGTGGCAAAGGGAAAAAGAGCTTTGGAGAGTCTTGAAGGGGCAACTAAATACTCTGTCCTAGAAGTGACTCTCATCTTTCACTCTCATTAGCCAGAACTAGTCATCTGGCCCCCCCCAACCACAGGGGGGCCAGGAAGTAAAAGCCTACCACTGCCCAGAAAGCACAGCGAGAAATGTCTGATGAAGAGCACTCATGACCAGCACCATTACAGAGCCTCTGAAATCTTGCTATTAAAACTGTGGTCTAGGGGTGCCTGGGTGGCACAGCGGTTAAGCATCTGCCTTCGGCTCAGGGCATGATCCCGGCATTGTGGGATCGAGCCCCACATCAGGCTCCTCCGCTATGAGCCTGCTTCTTCCTCTCCCACTCCCCCTGCTTGCGTTCCCTCTCTCGCTGGCTGTCTCTGTCTCTGTCGAATAAATAAATAAATAAATAAATAAATAAATCTTTAAAAAAAAAAAAAAACTGTGGTCTACTGACCAGCAGAACAGATGTCCCCTGGGAGCTTGTTAGAAATGCAAAATTTCTGGTCCCACCCCAGGAATTTCCTGTTAATGGTTAACTTTATGTGTCAACTTGAATGGGCCACAGGATGCCCAGATATCTGGTTAAACATTATTTCCAGGTATGTCTGTGAGGATGTTTCCAGAAAAGTTTCACATTCACATTTGAATAGGGGGCTGAGTAAAGGAGATTGCCCTCCCCAATGTGAGTGGACCTCATGCAATCTGTTAAGGGCCTGAATAGAACAAAAAGGCGAAGGATGGTTGAATTCTCTCTCTACCTGACTGTTAGAACTGGAACATCAGTCTTCTCCTGACTTCGGAGCTCCCGGCTCTCCGGCCTTCAGACTCAAACTGAAATCTATACCATCAGCTCTCTGGCTCTCTGGCTCTCAGGCCTTTGAACTACACTACCAGCTTTCCTGGGTTTCCAGCTGGCAGGTGGCAGATCGTGGGGCCTCTCAGCCTCCATAATTGCATGAGCCAAAACTTTATCTTTATTCGATATATGTGTGTATATATTGTATATTGTTTATACTATATTGTATATTGTATATATTATTGTATTGTATATAGTATATATTATATATAATATTGTATATATTATATATCACTAATATATACTATATATTACTTGTATATTGCATATACATATATTGTATGTATTATATTGTATTATTATATGTTGTATATTGTATTGTAAAAATTATATTACTAATTTATACACTATATATTACTAATATCTATACTATATATTACATATATATATATATACACACATACTATATGTTACTAATATATATATTTCCTATTGGTTCTGTTTCTCTAAAGAATCCTGACTAATACACCTACTGAAACAGACTCTGCATTTTAACAAGATTCCCAGCAGACTCCTACATACACTAAAGTTTGAGGAGCACTGGCCTACTCTATTGGGTGGCAGGGCAGTATGCTCCTTAAAAGCCTGACTCTCAGCCTTTATCTGTGGATTTGGCTAGCATGCTTATTTCTGGGCCCACCTCAGAGACTCAGAATCAGAGTTCTATTTCTAATTAGAATAAAAGTTCAGGACCCTGCACCAGGAAGCACACAGGTGATCCCGAATGCAGTTAGCTTCCTCCAACCATGCTTTGAGAAAATACTCTCGAGTTTGGTCTGAGTCGGTGGGATTTTCTTTTTCTTATGAAGCAAAATAAATTTTAAAAGGCCTAGACTACCACCTATCAGCAGAATACCTTGAGTCTTCTTTCACTTACTTGGAAACTATAAGCCAAGATAGAGGGTAAAAACTGAAGTAATAGTATCCACTGCCATTATTGGCTGCTCACTACGTATCAGGCCCTGTGCGAGCTACTTGATATACTTTACCTCATTCAGTCCTTACCGACGCCTTATACCAGGGGCACTCTCATGATCCCCATTTTGCGGTTAAGGAAACGAAAGCAGGTACAGTTTAAGATAACCAGCTCAAAGACACACAGGAGAGAGAGCTAGGAGACACAGGTCTGCCTGAAGCCGAAGCTTGTATTAACCACTACATGATGGCTTCCCCGGCGGGCATCCCTGGCCCGGAGGGCCCTCCTCAATCCCCACCCTGAGCATCTCCCCCCTGACCCTTTAACCTTCAACCTCATGTTGAGAGCAGCATAATATAGATATCCCTAAATTCCCCTTAGGTACATGGTAAATGAACGATTTCAGGACAAGGACATATAGACAAAGTCCTCATCTCCCCCCGATTCTCCTTCATCTGCTGCTGTCATTTGTCTCCATCTTTGACATTTTCATCAGACATTTTTTTCAGAGGCTTGCATCCACTCTGTTGAAATATGCTGTTTATGCTATCAGGATTTCATCCTGAGATTCAGAGAATTGTAAAATGTAACACACACTAAGAACCTTGAGGGCCATCCAGTCCAACACGTTCATTCTACAGATGAAGAAATGGAAGCTCAGAGAGGTTAAGTGACTTGCTAATAGTAACACAGCTGTTCTAGATATCAGCAGTGCAGGGGGCGCCTGGCTGGCTCAGTGAGTAGAGAATGTGACTCTTGATCTCGGGGTTGTGAGTTCGAGCCCCACATAGGGTATAGAGATTACCTTTAAAAAATAGATATCAGCAGTGCTTTAGCAGAAAGCTTCTGTCTTGCAGTCTTTCTTGACACTGCTCCCACTCTGCAGGAGAGAAAATAAGACCTCCTTCAGTCTGGGCCTCCACCCTTTCCAAATGACCTCCATTTATTTCCGGGCTGTTAAGAAATGTCAATACACTTGATTTAGCCAAGACTTGAAGTTTGCAGTCGCCAAAAACATAACGAACCTGAAAGAAAACGCCTTGAGCCTTGGCTCTGGAAAAGTAAGCTGGGCTGGGCTGATCCTGGGCCAGGTTCCGACTTGGCTATTGGCCTAAGCAGAGAAATCCAGCAGAGAGGAGGAGTTTATAGACCAGCTGTGATCTCAGCATTGGTAAGGCCACAGCAGGTGTCCTCAAGGTCTTGGCTTTTCTGGCAAAGCTAGATTTTCCTGACTCTCGTCCCTTCTGACACAGTGACAACCTGGAGACTCATTATGCCTAGAGCAAGACATCTGCACAGCAGAAGCATAAACCTAAACAGGGCAGAGCAGAGAAGGGATCCTGCCTAACTCCCTAACCCAGCCTGGCATTTGTTACCTGGGAGCATCCCTGGATCCTAGCCTCCAGGCCTTCAGCACCAGCCCAAGGCAGGTGTGTTCTCTGCATGCCTGGACCATGTGCAGGAGTTAACCTTCTACTCCCAGAGCTTGAAGGGAGTTTAGAGGTCATGCATTCCACCCAACTTCACTGATAAATAAATGATAAATAAATGAAACCCAAGAGAAGGACAATGACTTGTCTAAAGCCACGGAGAAGTTTATAGGAAAAGTCAGAATAGGGACTAGGATGGGACGTAGGATACATATAGGTATTCACACATGTGCACATGTGCACACACACACACACACACACACACATATACAAGGTTATACCGTTTTAAAGTTTACGAAGTTCTTTCACCTACAGGCAATGATGATACTCAAAATGTTTTACCCCGTCAGGCACAGGTTCTGATGAATCAGGATGGACACTGGACCTACACACATTAATTCATGCGGCCCTCTCAACAACGCTGAGACATGGACTCAGGAAGACTGACGTTTAGCTCATTCACCATGTTAGGTAAGATTTGTGTTTGCTTGTGTGCAGGTTACAGGGATAGCTGAAGCCAAAAGGGGGGCTTTCTTATGAGAACACTGGGGTGTCTCGCAGACTCCAAGTCAGGAAGACAGCCGGGGCACCAAGGACTGGAAACCCAGCAAGATCCGGGCCAGTCGTCTCTCTACATCTGCCTCTTGCTTCCCGCACTGCAGGCCATCCATCCTGCATCCATTCTCTGCATCGCTGTGCACTTATTTCTGGTTCTTCCCTCCTCTGTTTCAGGTTATTACAACGAGCCCTACACCATTTCAAATCCCAATTTCCAGAAGAAATCTGATTGGCCCAGTTTGGATCCCATGCCCGTCACTGGTCCAATCAATGTGGCTAAAGGGATAGGGTCATATTATATAAAAATGACCACCAAAGCCCACTCCCCCACCAGAGGGCAGATGCACAGACAGGGGTGGCAGTGAGCTGAGTAGACACCCCAAAGGATGATTAGTATGGTCACATGAACATGCAGAACCAGGGCTCAGAACCTGGGCGTGGAATCTCAGAACAGAATGCCCTTTCCATAGGACCACGGATCCTCCTTTTCCAAGGCCATATCCAAACACATGGCTGCTCACTCTGCGCTAATCCTTGAGAGCCAAGGGTCATCCCTGCTGCCCTGGAAGGATTTAGGCCAAGGGCTAAGATTCAATTCCAGCTATGGCTAGGTCTCCTGCACACAGATCAAGGGAGAGCCCCCTGATTGGTTCCCGAGGGTAGTAATAAAATTTAAGAAGCAAAGGAAAAATAAAAGCTGCCTTCAGCCATGGAGCCCCAGACTTCTGCCTGCTTCTTGTCACTCTGGTTGTCTGAGCCCTCCATATGGGGGCCAAAGAGTGGTGGCTGACTGTGGGGAGCACTGCATGGGGTCATGGCAAGTAGAGGGAAGATCTGCAAGGAACCTCAAAATTAAAAGCATGCTCAGGGGCAGGCAGAAAGCTAGAGTCATTTAACCTGAGAAGGGCAGCACGAAAGGCCAGAGCTGATCCTGAGATGGATGTGGCCAAGGAAAGAACCCAAAGGAGGAAGAGAGCAGGGAACAGATGCCAGACACACTGCTAGACAGCTCCCTGCAGAGGTGGCTCTTAAAGACAATGGTGGGATGGGGCACGGGACACTCACACATCGCAGGTGGGAACAGAAGCCAATCTAGTCTCTTGGGGGGCAGTGTGGCAACGTGTAGTAAGTCTTTAGTAATAATAATAACATCAATAATAAAGCCATCTTTACCCCAGAAAATCCACTGTTGCTGTCTCTCCAGTGAATAGAAAAGAGCCCAGCACACAGAAGGGACGAAAGAGAGAAAGAGAGAAAGAAGGGAGGGAAGGAAGGAAGGAAGGAAGGAAGGAAGGAAGGAAGGAAGGAAGGGAAAAGAAAGAAAGAAAGAAAGAAAGAAAGAAAGAAAGAAAGAAAGAAAGAAAGAAAGAAAGAAAGAAAAGAAGAAAACCTGCTGAAATGAACAGCAGGGTGAGTGCCAGTGCTCACAGAGAAAGATGCAAGGAAGCTCAATGCAGCAGCAAATTACAAAGAACCAAAATGCGCACAAATAGAGGACTAGTTAAATAAATTATAGTATAGCCTTAAAAGAGAATAATTTGTAGATATTAAAAATGATGGCATAGATATGTACCTATTGCTTTGGAAGAATATTCTCCATATGTTATTGGAGGAAGGAAGCCGGAAAAAAGCAATCTCATTTTATAGACAGAAAAACATTTTAATATATGCACAGAGCTAAGTTAATAATGTACCCAAATGATAACAATGGGAGACGAGATTTCAGATCATTCTGATTCTTTTTCTTTTAGTGTATTTCCACTTTCTAATTGTTCTACAATGCCCATGTGTTACTTGTATAATTAAAAATAATATGGAGAAAAGAAACTAATACATGAAAATATTTCTCATCTAACAGGAGTGAAGTAAGGCCAAGAAGGGGAATGCGAGTGGTCAATCAACAAATGGTTTCAGAGCACCAGTTATGGGCCACGCCATGTGCCCCAGCAGCTACCAAGACGTGCAGGGGAAGGTCTCTGGCCTCCAGGAGTCCATAGTGTGATGGCAACAGATCATGAGAGAGGGTGGGAGATGCTGCATGCCGGCGCTCAGACTGATGGGCATGTGGGCCCCCAGCAGCCTTCTGCTTCCTGCCTGTGGGATAGACCCCAGGGATCGACCAGGAAAAGACCAAGATGAGGCAGGGGAGGGCTGTGGATGGGGGAACCTGCAGAGCCAGAGATGAAGCCAGAATCAGGGAGAACCAAAGCAAAGGCTGGCAATGATGGAGAAAGGCCAATTCTCATCAGTGAGAGTTGAGCTTTGCAGAAAAAAAATTAACAACCCAACTGTGTACTAGAGACCATGCTAGATGCCAGGAATACAGGTGCTAGGAATAATCAAAACTAGCAAGATCCCCAGTTGAGGAGGAAAGGGAATAAAGAAAATTGACTCATCAATCCATAGTAAATATAACAAGGCAAATACGAGTGTAGTGAAAGACTGTGACTACACTGACATGGTGACCATTGAGTAATGCACAGAATTGTCAAATCACTGTGTTGTACACCAGAGACGGAACGCTGTCTGTCAACTATACTTCAATAAGAAAAGAAAAAAGACAAATACTAGTGATAAGCACATTCCTTCTTAAGCCTCATCCAAATATCCCCACTGTCTTACTTCAAACGGTAAATGTCATGGAGAAAAAATAATAAAACGAACATCCTCATACCTATTACCAACATTTAACAGTTCTTAACATTTTGCCAAGTTTGCTTCATCTGTTTTTTTGTTGCTGTTTTTGTTGTTGATGTTTCAAAGTACACATTTCATCCCTAAATACTTCAGTACGTATCTCTAAAACATAAGACAGTTCTCTACATAGCCTCAATAGCGTTATCATACGCAAGAAAATTAACGCTCATTCCTCATTATAACCAAATATTCTAGCCACACTCAAATATATACAATTGTTCCCAAATATTTTTTTAAAGATTTTATTTTTAAGTAATCTCTACACCCAACCTGGGGTTCAAACCCACAACTCAGATAGAGTCACACGCTCCACCAACTAAGCCAACCAGGTGCCACCTCCAAGTATTTTTTAATGCTGGTTTTTCAAACTAGGATTCAATCAGGTTCTACACATTGTCTGTGAATGTTTTTACTTTGAAGTCTCTTTAATGTCTATATCTACATTTCTTCTACAACTTTGATCTATAGATGTATCTTCTTTCATTGTCAAAGTGACTGCTCCCAAATGTCATGTACCCAGAAGGGTACGTCATAGCCAGACCCATCCAAAAGAAACCCAGGCTGTTGGCAGGTAGCAAACACTGCAGTCTGAGCCCCTCTGATCCACTGGTAAGAGGTAACGGACTATGGGTGAAATCTCCAGACTTGGAAATAGCAACGATACCCTCTAAGTGAATCGGACCGATGTGAAAAGGACTATAGTGTCCCTCTCTCTCTCTCTCTCTCTCCCTTTGCCTTTCTTGTATAATTCAAAGAGACAAGCAGATGTAATGGGAAGAGCTTAGGTAGATGAGTCTCCACTCCAGCTCTGTGACTGCGGAGCAACGGGGTCTTGGGCACATCATTTCACATCTTTGAGCCTCATTTCTTGACCTGTAAAATGCATAGTGTTTATAGTGTTAACTGATGCAGTTTTAGGATTTCTCTTCTACAGCAGCTAGCATTGCTTTAACCAACACAAAGTCATTACTAAGTCATACTTACAGGTTTGATCTAAACCATGGTGGGCTTTTGGAAAACCAAATAAGGAATCATGCAACTGGGGGAGGGGGGATATTTAAGTTTTAATATTGTATTTCATCATCAGATTTATAACACTTTTTTCCATATTTTTACACTTCTGAAAGAAGGTCGTGTGTTGAAATTGGTGGTATCTCAAATTGCTGACTGCCAGGGAATGGTTGTGATGTAGCTGTCATTGATTGCGCGTGCACAAACCTGAACGGTTCTCCATCTCTTCTCCCTTTTCCTTGAGCTTTGTGCATTGTTAGCGGTACAGGTGCTGAGTTTAACCACCAGTTACAATGTCTTCAAAAAGATTCCATGCTGATTTGGCACTGAAATGAAAAGTTATTGTGAACTAAAAAGGCAAGGAAACAGAGCAACTCAATATGTGATAAATCTCTCTGTCTAGGGGCATCTGGCTGGCTCAGTTGGTGGAGCACGTGACTCGTGATCTCAGGGTTGTGGGTTCGAGCCCCATACTGAATGGAGAGATTACTTAAAAAAATAAAATCTTTTTAAAAATATCTATGTCTAGGGGTGCCTGGGTGGCTCATTTGGTTAAGTATCCAACTCTTGATTTCGGCTCAGGTCATGATCTCAGGGTCATGGGATCAAGGTCTGTGTCAGGCTCTGCATTCAGCAGAGTCAGCTTGAGATTCTTCCTCTCTCTCTCCCTCTGCCCTGCCCCACACACTCTCTTTCTCTCTGTCTCTCTCTGTCTTTAAAAAATAAATAAATAAATCTTTGAAAAAAATCTAGGTCTAAATAAGATTTTTAAAAAGCTCTTTCAATATGCATCAAATGAAAATTCTAAGTGATAGGAAAGTTTTATGTCATGGATTTCTATCTCTTAGAACTACAGTAGCAGTGGCGTGAGTCCTAAGTGCTACATAAGAAGGGAGAGGGTGCTAGGAGGGTGAATATAGGGAGGAACATAATTCAGGTCCCCCTGAGGGAGTGATGACCCCTGGAAGACAGCAGTGGCGGTATCCACAGAGGACTTCCCATGAACGAGATACAATTCTAAGTTTTTTGTGTAATTCATTCAATCCTCATAAAAACCCTCTCCATTTTACAGATGAGGAAATCAAGATAGGGATGGAGAATGTAAACGATTTGTTCACAACTCAGGTCACACAGCTAATGAGTGATATACCAGGAAGTTGAACCACAGCAATCTGGCTGCAGAGCCTATGCATCTTACCACTTGAATATCCTCTCCAGTGATTAAAACGAGTGAGTCATCTCCATGTTGCCAATAGGAGCAGCAGTAAGTGAACCACTTACAAGCATAGGCTATAGAACCAGACTTGATGACTTCAAAGCCAGGCTCTGCAATGGACCAGCAAGGTATTCTCTGCCTTGGTCTCCCCTCCTCACTTGTTGTGAGGATAAATAGGTTAATAAGCTTCTAGAGCTTGGATCAGGACCAGAAAATAGTTAAGTCCTCAAAAAAATTATAGTATTATTATTATATTCACACAATGCTCACAATAACTCTAAGGAAATTGAGGCTCAGAGAGGTTTAGCAATTTGTCTGAACCACACATTTCAAAAAAGAAAAAACAGCAGAATGGGTGAAGGGGAGTGGGAGATGCAGGCTTCCAGTTGTGGGTGAATAAGTTACGGGAATGAAAGGTACAGCATAGAGAACACGGTCAGTGGTGGTGTCACAGCGTTCCATGGTGACAGACGGTATCTACACTTGTGGTACACAGAGCATGACGATATAGAGATTGTGAATCACTCTGTTGTGCCCCTGAAACTAATGGAATGTTGCAGTCAACTAGACTCAAATACAAAATTAAATATACAAATAAAGTAAAAAACCTTGATCTCAGGAAGGAAGGAAGAAAAAAAGAAAGGAAGGGTGGGAGGGAAGGAGGGAGGGAGGGAAGGAGCGGGAGGGAGGGAAGGAATCAGGATTCAAACCTAAGCCTGTTTACTCGGAAGCCTTTACTTTATGCAGTACCCCCACAGAGCTATTAAAGATGAGTCAGTGGTTTAGGTATTCATTCTTGAAGGTTTCCAGGAACAGAGATTCTAAATCCCAAAGTGACACCTCATTTTAATGTCCCAAATCCCACCCAAGAGAGAGGCTTTCTCATTGGACTTGATCTGTTTTATTTTAAAGGTCACTTTCTCTTTGAGAAGCCTGAGGGAAGATGGACACTCACCAGGCAGCTTCTTTCTTTTATATTTTTACATTTCTTTTATATTTTATATTCTTTTATATTTTTCATATATGTACTTCCCATTTCCTCACCTATATAGAGAAGGCTGGGATCATTTTAGAGTCTAGCACGAAGGAGGCGCTCGACAAAAATGTGTTGTGTGGAGAACAGCTTGGTGGTTGCCACACGTGGGAGGTGTGGGGGTGGGTGACATGGGTGAGGGGCTCCAAAGGCACAAACATCAGTTATAAAATAAATAAATCATTGGATGCAATGCACAGCATGGCGAGTACAGTAAATAATACTGTGATGCATATTTGGAAGTTGTTAAGACGATAGATCTTAAAAGTTTTCATCACAAGACAAAAAAATTTTTAAAAATTAAAAGAAAAAAGATTTATAACTATGTGTGATAATGGATGTTGATTAGATTAACTGTGGCGATCATTTCACAATATATACAAATATCAAATCATTATGCCGTACACCTAAAACTAATATAATGCTATATGTCAATTCTATCTCAAGCTGAAGAAGAAAAGCACAAACCATGTATTGTATGAATGAACAAACCAGAGAATGGGTGCATGGCCTGTAAGGGTCCCCCCCCCCATCAGACAGACCCCATGCCACCCCACCCCTGCCCACCCAGCTTGCTGCTTTCTCTTTGACTCGCATTTCTTTTTTTTTTTAATTTTTTTTATTATATTATGTTAGTCACCATACAGTACATCCCTGGATTCCGATGTAAAGTTCGATGCCATTCGTTGCGTATAACACCCAGCACACCATGCAATACGTGCCCTCCTTACTACTCATCACCGGTCTATCCCAATCCCCCACCCCCCTCCCCTCTGAAGCCCTCAGTTTGTTTCTCATAGTCCATAGTCTCTCTCGCATTTCTTAATCTCATTGTTTCTCAAACAGTGGTGTCTCCAGGACATTCTGAGGACATTGTGGAGTTGAAGCAGCCTTGGTATGTGGTGACACCCTGGCTTTCCTCCTTCATTCCCTTGGGCCAGTTTTTGACCAAGAAGGAAACAGATTCTCTCCCTCTGCCCCTCCCCCCTTCTAAAATAAATAAACAAATCTCTTTTTTTAAAAGGGTAGAGATGGGGGAAGAGTGAGGGTGGGGAGTAGGGATGGGGTTGGGTTTAGGGCATGGGGTGCTGAGTTTGAGGGCGGGTGGGTAGCTGACATGTGACTGGAACCCTCATGCACATCATAAGAGTTGGTCAAGGTCATAGGTGTTACAGGCAGGGGAAGGTTGGGAGCACTGCTAGACATTTGCCCTTAAG
Organism: Ailuropoda melanoleuca; assembly: GCF_002007445.2. NCBI lineage: Eukaryota > Metazoa > Chordata > Mammalia > Carnivora > Ursidae > Ailuropoda > Ailuropoda melanoleuca. Next base: position 75,923,505 of record NC_048233.1, on the reverse strand, counting down.
ATAGGAGACCTGGGCCTTTGGTTACAAGTAATGGAAGCCCATCTCAACCAAGCATAAGGAAAAAAGAAAAGCATGTATATTGCTCACAAAACTTGAAATTCCAGGCATGGTGCCAGTTTCTGATGAAGCTAACATTCAAATGAGGCCTCAACTTTTTTCTCTTTATCTCCCTGCCCTGTTGCTTTTCTCTCTGTGTTTGATTGTATTCTCTCCTTACAAGGCAGGCTTCCTCCACTCAATGGCTGCTGGCCACCCTCAGTGGACACCCTTCAAGCTGCCCCAAGCTCTAGCCATCATGACTGTGGGGCAGGGGAAAGGGGTTGTCGGGGGGGAGGAAAGTGGAACTGTTTCCTTTTGTCAAAAAATCAAAAGCTTTCTCGGAAGCCACAGAGCTGACTTCCCCTCAGGTCATATTGACAAAAACTGGGTCACATGGATGCCCCTAGCTGCAAGGGAGTCTGGGAAGGTCGGACACAGGGCCCCTTTTGGCTTAGATGTATCATGATCCGTTGCCTGGGGCTGGCCATGTGGTGACATCACCCAGAATGAAATTAGGTGTTCTTAAGCCATAGAAGAGGGAGACTGGATTGGGTAGGTAAGTAATGGTGCCTACCACAAGAAGGTATCATGAGGCAAACTCAGTAGATCACAGAATGAGAATAGGGAGAAGTTTTTCAGAAAAAAAGGAGAAATTCTAGGTGGACAGAAACAACGAATGTGCACACTACAACTGGGGAACTAAGAGGTGAAAGCCAGAAAAAGAGTTGAATCAGAAGAGGTTGTGGGGGCAAAAGGAGAGGACCCGCCAGCTGTCGCCAGCACCCATCAGGACATCTCCTGGAACATATAGCTTTTTCTCTAAGAATATTCTGCAGCACAAGCTCAGCTAATACAGAGGATTCTTGGTGAGCAAGGAGAGAATGAGATGTCTCCTCACCACACAGAGTCTGAGTTCTTCCTACTGTTTCTGCTCGATCCCCACGATTCATGTGCCAAGGAGACCCTCAACCAAAGCAACAAAGCTACAGCCTTGGGTCACCAAAGGGAGACATGCTGAAAAATCTTCAGTGGTTCCCAACCACCACGAACTCAAGTCCAACTTCATGGTCCAGTCCCGGCGCCATCTCTCATCAGACAGCCTCGTCTCTCGCTGTGCTCCTCCCCCATCCTCTGCTCTCCACCAGCCCATCGGAGCTCCCCAAAACCAGCCTGCACCTTCCTGACTCCGGGATTTTGTGCGCAATGTCCTTTCTGCCCTTTCCTAGCTGTGACATCTCTGAGCCTTCATTTTCATATCTGGAAAATGGTCAAAGCATCTCTCTTATCAGGTGTTGGGAGAGTTTTGAAAATAGGTAAAACATGTTAACTGCTGAGAAAACTGGCACATAGTAAGGGCTCAAGACATGTTAGCTATTATTATTCATGAATCCCTATTTTAAATCTTAACAAACTCCATGTACGTATGGTAGCGCTTACCCGTTCCCTCCCTGCCGTATCTGTGAATGAGTATGTCAAGAGGGTGAACGTCATGAGGCCAGGGTGATGTGTGTGGCTGCCCTGGGCACCTTGTTCTTTGCCAAACACACAGCTAATTGCTCTTGGACAGTTCAACCCAAGGTGAAATACCGTCAGCCTGACAAGGGACAGAACGTGTCTATCCAGGACATGTTGGAGAATTCAGGGCTAGGTTGGGCAGAAAGTCAGCCTCCGGGGCTGCTCCCCCTTGCTGGCTGTGGGGCAATGCCAGGAAATGGAGCCCACCCACAATTTCACAACGAAGTTCTTGGGAAAGTCAGACGAATCAGTCCACTGATGGTGTGTGGTTAAGACCTGTTGCCAGGCATCTGCCCCCCAAGGGCAGGAACCTGCCAGCGTGAGGAGGTGAGGCCTGAGTGCCACTCGCCTCCCTCCACAGCCCATCAGCAATGACTCAGCAGGAAGCCAGCCAAGGCCTGAGTCACTCCCTCCCCTGCTACCACACCCAGGGTTTTCCTCCAGGGCTGGGAAGGCGGCTTCAAGCTGGAATTGTAAATCTTCAGTACCTGGGTCTACCCAGGCTAATGAAATCACATCTTTAACCTAGCTTAGTAAGAGCACAAGCTCTGGAGTTAGACTACCGGGGTTAGAAACCTGGCTCTGCCTTTTATTTAACCCAGGGCAAGTTTCTTACATTCTCTGGCCACAGTTCGCCCATCTGTAAATGGAAACAGTAATAGTACCTCCCTCAGTGGAGTGAAAGAGCTTAGAGCGGTGCATGACATGTTGATACCCCTTCTAACACATGAGGCCAGCCCCACCTCAGGGCCTTTGCACTTGCTGTCTTCTCTGCCTAGAACGTTTTTGCCCCAGATGGCCAGCTCCCTCACTTAATTCAGTCTTGACTAAATATTCATCGTCTCAGTGAGGCCTATGATGACCACCCTATCTGAACCCTCCTCCTCCTCCAACACTTTCACTCTTTCCCACCTTTTCACCTTAGTACTTATCATCATCTCAGAGACTATGCATTTTATTCATGTATCTTCTCTACTGTCTATCTCCCTCCACCCACACTGAAATTCAAGTTCCATTTTTGTCTTGTCTTCTTCCCTGCTGTACTCCCCAGATCTACAAAAGTGCTGACACACCACAGCTCTCAATAACTATATGTGGAATGAATGAATAGAAATGAACGTCAGCTTATTCACAATTATTTGTACCAATCATCATTATCATCAATAAAGGTCACCAAACAAGATCACCACTATTCCATTACAGTGAGAATCAGAGAATAGTTCAAAGTTTAAAACCTTACCTCATTCTGCAAATCTGCTTTTGGTTCATTAATACTTCAATAAACAGACTCTCAAAGCTCTGAGACCTCTACTGTTAGGGCAGGAAACTCTGTTAGCCATTGGGGCTGGGCAGGTGGCTGATAAGGTACATATGTGATTCAGGTGGGGCTGCTCGGGAGTCATGAGAACCAAGGAAGCTGGGAACGCAATCCCCACCTATTGCCATTAAAATCAAAAGTAAAATTAAAGAGATCATCTCTACTAGCCAAACACATCTCGAAACTGCATTTCCCTGATTCCAGATTCTAACTGTAAGTTTATCTTAGCATCCATTTGATCTTCCTGGTTTTAAAATATCCAAATATTAATATGACTCAGAGCCTCTCATTCTCCCACCGCCCTGACATCAAAACTCCAGCTTCACAGGTCCTACAGTCAGCTCCAATTTTAGCTACCCTGTTCGGGGCTGCTTTGCTGCCCTTTTCACCGCCCCCCCCCCCAGAGTTCAGCTCAGGACAACTCACCAGTGTATTCCCGAAGCCTAGCAGAGCCCATGACACACAGGGATGAGTGAATGAATGAATGACTTGATCAGAGGAGGCAGTCTTAAGGGCCCCTGGAACCTTCCTTGCGTCCATTATTCAATCTTCAACAGCCCCCAGGGAGGCATCTACTGTCCAGCTAGAGTCTCTCCCCAGGACTGTTTCTCCCCTGCTCCTCAAGGGTGAAGGTCCGTTAAGAAGACACCAATTCACCTCATTAAAGAGAACTACATCAGTGTTCTGTATAGCCCACTGTGTCTGTGTAGAGATTGGGGTGACCTCACCCTCCTCCCCAAGGACAATAGGCAGGGACTTGCTTGTGTTTGTATAAAGGCCCATCCTCGTGAATTTTCCAAACAAAGAGATACGGCTCCAAAAGTGTGGAACCTTTACTCCTAGAAACGGAAACTGCCAGCATCCCTCCCTCACCCCTCCGCCACCCCCTCCATACCATTTTCTCATTTAAATAGAAAAAAGAAATTAAGTCCCCCCCTACACTCTCTCTCTCACAAACACACACACACACACACACACACACACACACACACACACACCCATGTATAGATGGGAAAGTGGAGCCTAGACAGACTTGAGTTCTCATCTTTACAGGCTGTGTGACCCTGAAGTTGCCTGAGCCTCTGCCTTCTCATCCTTGAAATGGAAAGAAAAATCAAGTGACCTGACAGGGTACTGGAAAGATTCAATGAGAGCCAAGCCTTCTCCTGATTTAGCCCCTCCTCCTCCCCCTCCCCCTTTGACCAGGTACTAGGTGGGACACACACACACACCAGCCCCACCCCCACCTCCCAGATGTACCCCGGTCCTGCACAGAGGCCCATTAAATTAGCTCTTGCCATTATCATGGCTCTTTCGGTTCAACCCCTGAATGCCGAGCCCCATACAGCAGCCCTCAATGCCCACCACCGGCCTGCCTCTCCAAGCAAAAGTGCTCTGAAAAGCAAATCGCATGTAAGGACAGATGCGAGGGTGAGCGGCATAAACGAGAGCCAAACCTCAGCAGTGACTTCAGCGTCACGCGCAGGCTCATGGCTGTTCCCCGCCATTGGCCCCACACCCTCATCGCCCCTCCCCCAGGCCATGCATCTGTAATATTCATGTCCTTGTTTGTGTGTGTGTGAGAGAGAGAGTGTGTGCACACAGGGGAGGGAGGGGCAGAGGGAGAATCTTAAGTAGGCTCTATGCCTGGTGCGGGGCTCCATCTCATGACCCCAGATCATGACCTGAGCTGAAATCAAGAGTCCCACGCTTAACCAACTGAGCCACCAGGAGTCCCCTGTCATAATCATTTTCACAGAAGCCTTAAAAGGTTGCTGCTCATTGACAAACACGGGAGTGGATATTTTCAGGGAATTTCTGCGGAACCATCACGGTGTGAAGACATCACAGAAAGCCCCTGCCAGTCCTGTGGCCTTGAAGACATCATCCAACCTCGTTTTTCCTGAGCCTGAGCCCTCACAGCACCTGATGCTGACCCCAGTGGTAGCACGGAACTCTCAGTGTCTGGTTGCTTCTTGGTCCCTCACTAACCTGGCAGGGCCTGAAGGGTGGGGATTGGGTGCCTGGCACGAATAGGGCTGAATAAATACTGCTTGGCTGCAAATCTGAATACAAGCCATCCAGAGAGGTTTTCTCTTGCACCCCCATCCCTCCCTATCTAGGGGGAGGAGGGGCAGGGGACAAGGATGTAAGGGATAGGGGACTTCTAGACTTTCTCAATTTCCTCCAGAACTAAGTAAGCATCAAGGCCTCTGTAGGCCTGACAGCTCTTCCTCTTTCTCTTCGTCATTGGCACAACAGCCCTTGACTCTAAGCCTTATGTGGCTGGGGAGGTGGGGGGAGGGAGTGTCTGGAAAGATCAGAAGCCCGAGACAGCCTTAGAGTATAGGTTTGCTGCTAACCTGCTGCGTAACCTCAGGCAAGCAACCTGGGCATCTCCCTAAACCTCTGGTTTCTAAGCTGTGACGACAGGAAGCCAACGCTCACGGCACAACTACCCGGAGTTTAGACATACATTCATATTGCTAACTCATTCAACCTATAAAATGAAGGCGTTGGACGATGTCATTTCTGAATTCCTAATGGGGAAGATTTCAGTAGCTGTGTTCCAAACCACTCCAGCCTGGAGTGCCGGGAAGGGACAGTGACGTCACAAGCGAGCACAGGATATGGAGCTGGGCTGATGTGGCTTTCAGTCTATGGGTCTGTCACTTCCCGATTGTGCTGATGTTGAGCAACTCACATGGGCATTCAGAGCCTCAGTCCCCTCATCTACAAAATGGGAACAATAGTATCCCACTCGTAGGGCTGCCTGCAGGATAAAAGGAAATGGGGTACCTGGGAGCCTAGCATTGCACTCAGCACACAGTAGGGCTCAACCACAGTAGTTCCTGCCCCCTTCCCAAACTACTCAAAGAAGATGTGACAATCAGCCTTTATGCAAATTATTGCTGCTATTCCCTGAGGTCATTTGCTTGGGTCTGGACTGTGAGAAGGAGGCGGAAAGTTGCATCTGATTGTCTGAAGAGTGCTGATGACAAAGGTTTCACTTCTGCAGCCTTCGCTCCAAGGCAGTGGTAGATGGTCATGGATGCAGACCCCAGCAAAATCAGCCTTTCCCTCTAGACTCCACTGCCCAAAATCATTTCTTTAAAAAAATTTTTTTTTAATTTTTTTTTAAATTTTAAAAGGTCCCCCTTCACTGTGCTAAGTGTAGTCCAGAATCTGGGTCACCTTCTCTGTGATGCCCTCTCTGACGCCCCACCCCAGCCCCATTTACAATCCCAGCCCTTCTCCAACCTCTGACAACTCCCCATTGCCCTTGCCTGCTTTACTTTCTCCATAGCACTTACCACCACAGAACACACACGTGCACGCACACACTCAGCTGCACACACGGCACCTCAGTGTAAGTGCTGTGAGGGTTCAGAATGGCAGGGGTGGTGTTGGCTGCAAAGTCTCTGGTGCTGAGACCAAGACCTGCATTAGGTACTAAATAAAAGTTTGTTGAAAGAGGGGCGCCTGGGTGGCGCAGTCGTTAAGCGTCTGCCTTCGGCTCAGGGCGTGATCCCAGTGTTCTGGGATTGAGCCCCACATCAGGCTTCTCTGCTAGGAGCCTGCTTCTTTCTCTCCCACTCCCCCTGCTTGTGTTCCCTCTCTTGCTGGCTGTCTCTCTCTATCAAATAAATAAATAAAATCTTAAAAAAAAAAAAAAAGTGTGTTGAAAGAATGAATCAGGGCCTGAGCTAAAGCCAAGCTGGCAGTTCTGGCCAGATAATACTAAAATATCACCTGAGCCCCTCCTTTCAGTTTGCAAAGGCCTCTCACAGTATATGTTTGCTCTTGTGCAGAAGACTTTGTCTCTGCATTTTCTGGGTGAAGAAAGCTAACTCAGAGAGATGGAATGTTTCCGGAAGACAGAGGAAGCCCTGCTGGCCCCCTGGCCTTGGGCAAGTCACTTCCCGGCTCTAATCTCATTTTTTCTTATCTGTAAAACGAAAAGATGTGGACTGGGTCCCATCTGGGGCTAAGACTTTTAAATTCTAAAATCCCCTGACCTGGTTGTTAACCCTTTAAAGACCGAAGCAAATGGTGTTATCCACAAACCCTAACTGCAAAATCAGGACGAGCTGCCACCTCGGCCCGTCTGAACCCATGTCCAGTTCTCTTTCAGACCCCAATCCACTGGGGGTCAGTGGAGAAGAGGGGGAGAGCCACATGGAGATCTGGAAGAAAAGCATTCTGGAGGGGTGCCTGGGTGGCTCAGTGGGTTAAGCATCTGCCTTCAGCTCAGGTCACGATCCCAGGGTCCTGGGATTGAGTCCCTCATCGGGCTCTCTGGTCAGTGGGGAGCTTGCTTGTCCCTCTCCCTCTACCTGCCACTCTGCCTATTTGTGCTCTCTCTCTCTCTCTCTCTCGGTCAAATAAATAAATAAACCTTAAAAAAAAAAAGGTCACCTGGGTAGTGCAGTAGTTAAGCGTCTGCCTTCGGCTCAGGGTGTGATCCCGGCATTCGGTGTTCAGATAGAGTCCCACATCGGGCTCCTCCGCTGGGAGGCTGCTTCTTCCTCCCCCATTCCCCTGCTGTGTTCCCTCTCTCGCTGGCTGTCTCTCTGTCACATAAATAAATAAAATCTTTAAAAAAAAAAAAGTAAAAAAAAAGAAGGCATTCTGGACAAAAGGAAGAGCAAGTGCAAAGGCCCTAATGTGGCAACAAGCTTCATGTGTTCTTGGGGTGAGACGGCCCATGTGGCCAAAGCAACATGAGCAAGGAAGAGGTGGGTAGGAAATGAAGTCAGGCAGGTGAGAAGGGGCCAGCTCAAGCAGAGCCTGGTGAGGAGTTTGGATTCTGTGCTAAGCGTATGGGAAGCCATCCGAAGATGTTCACAGGAGAGTGACATGGTCTGATAGATGTTTTAAAAGATGACTCTGGCTGTCGTCTGGCGAATGAACTGTGGCTAGTACAAGAAAAGAAGCAGGGGACCAGCTGGGAGGCTTTTGAAGAGTTAAGGTGAGGACAGCTGTGCCTTGAGGCAGGGGGCTGGCAGTGCAGATGGCGAGAAATGGGGAGATCACAGATGTTTCTGGAAGTAGAACTAATAAGACTAGGGTGCCTGGGTGGCTCAGTCAGTTAAGTGTCTGCCTTTGGCTCAGGTCATGATTCTGGAGTGCCAGGATCTAGCCCTGCATTGGACTCCCTGGCTCTGTGGGGAGCCTACTTCTCTCTCTCTCCCTCTGCCCCTCCCCCTGCTTGTGCTCTCTCTCTCTCTCTCTCAAATAAATAAAATTAAAAAAAAAAAAAGAACTAACAAGACTAGCTGAAGGATTCATTACAGGCTGACATAGGGTAGCAAGGAGAGGAGTCAAGATTTTAGCCTCACTCAGAGGATCATAGGGAAAGAGAGGGAAAAAGGAAACAAGATGAAACCAGAGAGGGAGACAAACCACAGAGACTCTTAATCTTAGGAAACAAACTTAGGGTTGCTGGAGAGGAGGAGGAGTGGGGGTATGGGGTGGATGGATGGTGGACATTGGGGAGGGTATGTGTTGTGGTGAGCGCTGTGTGTTGTCTAAGACTAATGAATCACAGACCTGTACCCCGGGAAAAAATAATACTATATATGTTAATAATAATTTTTAAAAGATTATAGCCTCACTCCCTTCCCCCCCCAAGACCTTATGATTTTCTCCCTATTTTCTCTCTACTCTCTCCTCTCTGCCTTCTCTTCACCATCTCCAAACCTACCCATTGTCACAGGTAATGCATGCCCCGCCATTTCTGCTTTCCTTGGTCCCAGGAATCTTCCTTCACTCAATCTCTGGATCCTTGTGTGCATGCATCCATCAGCAGGTGCCAAGATAAATTTCTGCTTCGGCGGCTGTGTTCTGTACCCCTATTAGGTGATCAATTCTTCAAGGGTAGGTATCCCAGCAAAGCTGTAGGACAGAATGGCATGTTAGCTATGAGCACAGCTAGAATCTCATTCGTTAGTGACATTAGCTAAGTTACTGATGTCTCTGAGCCTCAACTTCAGGTTGAAAAAAAAAAAGAGGGGGGGGGCGTGTGATTAAAGAGTTAACACATTTAAGTGCTTAGTACACACAGTGCCTGGCATATAGTAAGCCTCCGATGAATGATAGCTGTGGTTATTACCTGCAAGACAGTTGTGCTGCTTGCAACCATGACTTTGGGTAAGTGGTTTTCCCTCTTTAAGTCTCAGTTTGCTCATCTGTAAAATGGGATGTAGATGGAATTCAGCTCTAAGATTCTCAATGCCTCTGTTCCATTTGTTAATGCTTTAGAATCTACCTTGGGCAATGTTACCCAAAACCCTTGCGATGTGATTCATTCTTCATAAGGTTGCATCGCCCTCTATTGGAGGTACTCCGCCAGCATTTGTTGGATCCTTAAATCAGCAGATACTTAGAAGCCCGGAGAGAGCTCCCTCGCCTATATTCTGGTAACAGTCTCTTCTTAAGTAACATCTCTCTCCATGTAGCTATGGATTATATTTACAAAAACAAAACAAAACAAAAAAAGTGGGTTTTCTGCATTTTAAAATTCTGTCCCTATTTTATTCCTTTTTTAGGTCCTCATAAGAATTTGAGGGTTTTTTTAATTAACTATTTATTTTGACATAATTTCAGTCTCACGAAAAATTTGCAAGAAAATTATGCTATATCCTTCACCCAGATTCCTCAAATGTTAACACTTAACCTAATTTGCTTTACCATTTCCTCTCTGAGTCTCTGTGTCTCTGTCTCTGTGTCTCTGTCTCTGTGTGTGTGTGTGTATATATACACACATACACATACACATACATACCTACATATATATCTAGGGCATATTTTTTTCCTGAATCCTTGAGTCTAAATTAGACACAAAGCCCTTTTATCCCTCAATCCTTTATTAATGATGATATATTATTTTCAAATCTTCAGACTTTATTCAAATTTTCAAATTATTTCCATAATCTCTAGAGCAGAAGAAAATCCACATTCCATTTTACATTCAGTTGTCATGTCTCCTTAGTTTCCTTTACTCTGGAATAGTTTCAAAAATTTTCTTTGTCTTTTAAGACATCGACATTTTTAAAGAATTCAGGCCAGACATTTTGTAGAACATTCCTTTATTTGGATTTGCTGGATGTTTCCTAATGATTAGATCCCAGCTATGCATTTTTGGCAGCAACACCACACAAAATTTAGGCATTTTTCAGTCTAAAAAAAAGCAGTGTGTATTTAGGAAAGATATGCAATAATGATATAGAAAATTATACAATTATTTATGTGTTTCTTTATATAAGCAAACACTTGGGAAGCTTTCCAAAATACTGGGGGCGCCTGGGTGGCTCAGTCGGTTGAGCATCCGACTCTTGATTTTGACTCAGGTCGTGATCTCAGGGTCCTGGGATCAAGCCCCTTGTCGGCTCTGTGCTCAGTGGGGAGTGTGCTTAAGGTTCTCTCTCTCTCCCCCGCCCCCTCCCGCCCTTTCTCCAACACGTGGGCTCCCTCCCCCATCCTCTCTAAAATGAAACAGAGGCACCTGGGTGGTACAGTCGATTGAGTGACTGACTCTTGGTTTCGGCTCAGGTCCTGATCTCAAGGTGGTGAGATCAAGCTCTACAGAGGCCTCCATGCTCAGTGGGAAGTCTGCTTGGGATTCTCTCTCCCCCTCCCTGCCCCTCCTGCTTGTGCTCTCTCTCTCTCTCAAAAATAAATAAATCTTTTAAAAAATAAGATAAATCTCCTTAAAAGATTAAAAATAAAATAAAAATACTGATGCTCAGCCCCATCCCTAGAAATGTTCCTAAAATTAGGATGTTTTTTTGAGTGTTAGTATTTTTTTTTTTTAATTCTCCTGGTGCTTCTACCGTGCAGTCCGAGTTGAGAGCCATTGATTTCTACTCTGCTAACTCCAAAAGGAACATTGAACAAGTTACAGAGATCCATAAAAGTACAGTAAGATAGGGGCGCCTGGGTGGCACAGCGGTTAAGCGTCTGCCTTCAGCTCAGGGCGTGATCCCGGCGCTATGGGATCGAGCCCCACATCAGGCTCCTCTGCTGTGAGCCTGCTTCTTCCTCTCCCACTCCCCCTGCTTGTGTTCCCTCTCTCGCTAGCTGTCTCTATCTCTGTCAAATAAATAAATAAAATCTTTAAAAAAAAAAAAAGTACAGTAAGATAAACTGGGAGAAGGGGAAGGACCCTCAAAAGGAGAAGGACAAGTATGAAGTCTCATAAGCTTGCTTCGAGTGGGCCATAAATTTGCTCTAACAAACANAGTAAGATAAACTGGGAGAAGGGGAAGGACCCCCAAAAGGAGAAGGACAAGTATGAAGTCTCATAAGCTTGCTTCGAGTGGGCCATAAATTTGCTCTAACAAACAACATGAAGATAGTGGAATGATGTGAAAGGCAGAAATCCAATTTTAAATGATATACACAAGGTAAACTTACATTGCATCCAGAAAAAAAAATAGAAGCGTCAGAGGTTGCATTTGAATGGTAGCATTATGGGTGATCTTCATTGTTTCCGTATTTTTCTTTATTTTCAAATTCTCCCTTAAAGAATCTGAGGTCCTTTTTATAATTAAAATGTTTTCAAAATATCAGTATAATTAAAATAATTTTCTTTTGTGCAGCATTTCTTTGGCAAAGCTCACATTATCTTATAATAGTAAGTCAATGATGACCGTTGGCTTGCATGTGTCAGGTACCATGCTATAAGCTTTACACAGAGTCTCTTTAAATTCTTATAGCTAATCTTTGAGGCAGATACTATTATTAACCCCATTTCTTTTTTTTTTTTTAAGATTTTATCTATTTATTTGAGAGAGAGAGAGAGCACAAGCCAGGGAGAGGGGCAGAGAGAGAGAGAGAGAGAGAGAGAAGCAGATTCCCCACTGAGCAAAGAGCCTGACATGGGGCTTGATTTCAGGACCCTGAGATCATGACCTGAGCCTAAGGCAGACACTTAACCAACTGAGCCACGCAGGTGCCCCTATTAGCCCCATTTCACAAGACAAAGAAGCTGACTCAGAAAGGTTAAGTCACTTGCCCAAGCCCAGACAACTTCCAAGGATCAGAACAATCATTTTACTCCAGAGCTTAACATTTCACTCTAAGAACACCAATATCTAATCGCTAGGTGAAATAAGTACTCTTACGCAAACCCTGCTAAATTCAGCTATTTCACAGCTTGTTTGTTAAAGGCTATTTTCCATATGAGATGAACGTTAAATTTGAAAAACACCTTGTTATGCTTTGCTTAGTCGCTTTGAAAATGGAATGAAAATTCTTGCCATACTTGGGTTAGTAGCTTTCCACCAACATTTAGCCATGTGCTTTTCTAAGGAAAAAAAAAAGCAAATGTACAAAATAAATTACGGTAGCCAGGCAATATTCAGTAATTTCATTTATAATACGGATTTTACACATGATGCAAACATTTCTAGANCCAACATTTAGCCATGTGCTTTTCTAAGGAAAAAAAAAAAAGCAAATGTACAAAATAAATTACGGTAGCCAGGCAATATTCAGTAATTTCATTTATAATACGGATTTTACACATGATGCAAACATTTCTAGAACAGAGTCATTCTTCAAAAGGAACTCAAAGAATGTCTTTAATGTTTTCCCCATGCATTGAGACCAAACATTTTTACTGAGATCTCTCTAAAAAGCTCAGGAATAGGAAAACAAAATGTAAAAGTCTGGTTTGGTTTAGTGTAGTTGAGTCTTAATTGCTTTTGTTTCTAAGAAAAAGAATTGGAAAAATATGTGGGCTTTTCCACTGGGAGTTCTAGAACCAGCACAGGGCCGGGGGGAGGGGGGGGGTCAGAAGATCTGGGTCCTGGTTAAGTCACTTCTCCTCTCTGGGTTTTTAATGTCTTTGTTTATAAAATGAAGAGTGTGGACCAGACCATCTGCTAAGGTACCCCCCAGCTCAAAAATTCATGATTTTCCAATTGGATTGTCCTGCATTGTTCTTAATTACCTGACTCTAATGAATGACCCAAATGGCAGCCCTCCCTTAGGTCCCTTAGGTCCGGGCAGTCCCGAGAGAGTGCCAAGGCCTTGTTGGAAACACGAGAGAAATGAGTCAAGGCAGCTTTCTCCCTGTCCACCCTCCATCCACTGAGGCTGCTCTCAGCAAGAAAAGAGAAAAACAGAAAGGAAATGGAATATCTGGATTTAGAGAAGAGGAAGAAGACAGAGGAGGAGGAGAAAGGGAAGGAAAGATCCCTTTTTGTTAAGGATTTTCATATATTTAACCATCCCAACCATCAAAGTCTGTGTAATATATGCTTGTATTCCAAATCGGATACAGTAAATTTAGATCTGTAAAGATTCCTTTAAAAAGTACTGCGTTTATTTAAAATTCTCCCAAATGTTTTTCATTAAAGGAAAAGCTTTTTTTATCCCATCACTCATAGTTTCTAGAGCTGTGCCGTCCGATATGGTAGCTACTAGCCACCTGTGGCTATTTAGATGTAAATTTAAATTAATGAAAATTACATTGTGTTTAAAAATCAGCCCCTGGATCACACTAACCACGTATCAAGTGCTCAAAGCCACGTGGGACTAGTGGCTACTGTCCTGGGCACTGCAGACATAGAATATCTCAATTACTGAAGAAAATTCTATTGAGCAGCACTGGTCTAGAGTGTTTGATTAAGGGAAAATGGAGTTGGGAACATTTGACAGAAAATTAGACAATGGGAGGATGAGAATGATACGGTCAACTGTTAGCAATTATGATAATTATAATAGTTCCAACTATTGAGTTAAGCAATTTATATGCATCCTGTCACTCCTTAAAACACCCTCATGAGGGGCGCCTGGGTGGCTCAGTCGTTAAGCGTCTGCCTTCAGCTCAGGTCATGATCCCAGGGTCATCCCTCCCAGGGGCTCCCTGCTCAGTGGGGAGCCTGCTTCTCCCTCTCCCACTCCCCCTGCTTGTGTTCCCTCTCTCACTGTCTCCGTCAAATAAATAAATAAAATCTTTTTAAAAAAATTTTTTAAAAAGCACCCTCATGAGGTGGATACACATTTATCCCTATTTTACAAATGGCAAAACTGAGGCTTAAAGAGATAAAATTGCCCAAGGGCAAGAGCAAGCAGTTAAAGCCAGTCTATCCAGCACCACAGTCCATGGCTTATTGCCTTCTCACCTCAAGTTGAAGGGGCAAGACAGACCTCCAGCTGGTTGCAGTAGGTGTCGTGATAGTCATCCTATCCGCACTGTCCTAGGCACTGGGGACACCATGCGCCCAAGCCCTCCACCCTTGGGGCAGGTGAGAGACAACCGAGTAGTAAATAAATTAATCGCTTCAACCAGTGACTAAGGCAAAGAAGTTAACAGAACAGGCTAACATGGTGGACATCGATGGGGAAGGGGCTCCTTGAGGCACTGGGCAGGGGAGGGATGACATCTGCACTGAGACCTGAAAGAGGAGAAGGAACCAGCCAGAGGGAGAGTGGAGGCATTGACAGTGCAAATGTGGAGTCAAGGCAGGGCTGTAGCTTGGTGAGCTAGAAGTGACCAGCACGGCCCCAGCTGGTGAGAAGCGGAGGAAAGCACGGGGCGCATTAAGTGGAGGGCCAGCTGTCCCTGCCTCAGGAATAGTCACCTCAGCTTCTGGGTGAGAAAAGAAAACCCAGGGGCACCTGGGCGGCTCAGTTGGTTAAGCATCTGCCTTCAACTTAGGTCATGATCCTGGAGGCCTGGGACTGAGCCCCAAGTAGGGTTCCCTGCTCACTGGGGAGTTTACTTCTCCCTCTCCCAATGACCCTCCTTCTGGCTTGTGCTCTCTCTCCCTTAAATAAATAAATAAGGTCTTTTAGTAAAAAAAGAAAAAGAAAAGAAAACCCAGAGGGCCCGCAGGCAACTCTCCTCATTCATCTGTACTCTGGCCGCCCCGGTGGGCCATCTTTTCATCTGGCCCTAATTGATGCCCACTCTTCTAACTGGCCTCCTGCTTCCACTGTGGCCCCTGGAGTCTGTCTCTACTCAGCAGCCACAATGACCCTGTTACTCTCCAAGAGCAAAGAGTAAAAGACAAAGGCACTGAGATGGCTTGCAAGGCCCTAAGTGTTCTGCTCCTTGCCATTCTCCTGACCGGCTCTCCTCTGGCCTCCTCCTGTGCACTCCATACCAGCTACACTGGCCCCTTGCTGTCCCCAAACACATCAGACCCACTCCAGCCTCTGGGCTGCTCAGCTGGAATGCCCTTCCCCCAGTTCACTGCATATTTCACTCCCTGACCTCCTTAAGGTTTGGCTCCGATACCTTCTCCACGAAGCCTTCTCTGACCACCATATTTCAAATCAAAACCCTCTTATTTGCTTTACTTTTTTCTCTATCACTTATCCCCTGCTAACATGACGTGTCTTCTCCTGCATTTCTTGAATGCATTTAGACTATATATTTCTATTTCCCATCTTATCCTTTCCATGACAGTGGGAGGAGTCTTTGCCTTGTTCCCTGCAGCATCCTTGGATAAATGCAGAATGAACACTGAGCTCACCCTCTTAGGGGTCCTCTTCCAGATTTGGGGGTCTATCCCCTGGCACAGTAAATGTGACAGAACCCCCTTCTCCCTATGACCCCCTGATTTTTGTTATTAGTCACAGATGACTGATCCAATAAGATGATATATTTTTTTAAAATATTTAAACTTGTGACACCTTCCAGTTAAAAATTTAACCAGGCCCCTGCAGGCCTTTCCCCAGCCTAAGACACAGACCCTATGAAGACCAGCACCAACCAACAGAAACATAATGCAAACCACATATGCAATTTTAAATTTTCTGTTAGCCACATTGAAAAAAGTAAAAAAGAAACAAATGAAATTAATGTTACTACTATATTTTAACTCAGTATATCCAAACATCATCGTTTCAACATGTAATCAATATAAAAATTATTAGTAAGATATTTTATGTTTTCAGGACTCCTGGGTGGCCCAGTCGGTTGGGCATCTGCCTTCAGCTAAGGTCATGCTCTCCGTGTCCTGGGATTAAGCCCCACATCAGGCCTCTCTGCTCAGTGGGGAGCCTCTTTCTCCCTCTCCCTCCACCCCTCTGCCCTGCTTGTGATCTCTCTCTTGCTCAATCTCAAATTAATAAATAAAATCTTTTTTTAAAAAAAGATATTTTATGTCGTCTTTTAATACAAAGACTTCCAAGTTCAGGGTGTATTTTATACCTAAAGCACATCTCCACTTGAACCAGCCACACTTCAAGTGCTCTAGCCATATGTGGTTAGTGGCCACAGCACAGCTCTGTGGTCTCTGGAAGAGAGGCTATGGGTACGTAGTGGCCAAGCAGGAGCTTTGGACCTCTGTCCGAAAGGGCTGCTAAAAATCTCACATGGGCAGAAACTCCAGAAGCAAGTAAGCCTCGTTCTCTCTCATTCCCTCGGGCCCTGCCACAGGTCACTTAGGCTCATGGGTCTCCCTTGGGTGCTGTGGGTTCCTGATCCTTCTGGGTCTCTTCCACATCAAGGCATCCCCCGCAGGGACACACCAGACTGTGCACTGGGGAGAATCTGGGGTCAGCCCCCTCCACCCAGAGGAGGAATGCAGGGACCAGACCCTCTCTCCCAGCAGCCCAGGGAAGAAATGCATGCAGAGGGTTCCTTCTCCCAGACAGGAGCCGTATGCCCAGCCCTAAAAACGAAAGGAGAAGGGGGAAACTGGCCCTTCAGCTGGAATTTCTGTTTATGCTTCTTTCCAGGAAAAAAAAAAATTCTGGAACAATTTTGGCTTCCCTCTCTCCCAAGTCAGGACAGTTGACCAGTTCCCAGGGTGAAGTTACTTGGATTCAGCCCCCCTTCTCATAAAGCTCTTTCCCCGAAGACTCTGCCATATGGTCTTGTTTTGCATGCGAGGCTTGCCGCAGCCTCAGTCTGGGCCGCCCCGGCTCTCAGACTCCCACCCACTTACTGTATTTTTATCACCCTCCCCTCAACCCCACACGCTCGCTGCTGCCTCTTCCTCCGCCCCATCAGGCTCTGCTGTGGTTTTTGATGATTTCCCCTTTGTTTAATCATTCTGGTGAAATAGGACCCAAAATAGAAAACAAGAGAGTGCTGACTTGGATGGGAAATAGACCCGCTAGAACAAGTTCAAGTAACAACAATGTGCTAATCGCCATCTCCTGAGCATCGCCAGCTCACCCATTTACGGCCAGAGTGTCATCTTACAAACCAGGGCAGCACTTTTACTCTGCCGGGACAACACGTGTGTGTGTGTGTGTGTGTGTGTGTGTGTGTGTGTGTGTGTGTGTTGAAGGCCTACTACGGACAAGGCTCTATCATGCCAGGCTCTAGGGGAGAGACAGAAGTGGGCATGGGTGCCAAGGCTTCTGCCCCCAAGGACATTGTAGGGAATAAAGACAATGGCTGCCCAGCCCTGAAGGCTTTAAATCAGGCTGTCAGGGGGGTGGGAGGACTTCACGGAGGAGGGGCACTCAAGCTGGAACTCAAAGGACTGCCTGCATTGCTGCTGGAAAGGACAGAGGAAAGTGAGCATAGAGGCAGGAAATGGGAGGGAAGCACTCACTCGGCACAGCAGCCAGCTTCTGCCAGGTCAGGGGGGCCAGGGCCAGACTGATGGCTCAAAGTGTTTAATATCATCCTTACATGAAGGAAGGATGAACAATTTCCATGCCCAGGTTACCCATCAACGTTTCCTTCGCTTCAGTGTTCTAATCTCCGAGAGCATCCACATCAGAAGGTTGAAGGAAGGGCGACTGAAGAACAGAAGGACAACCTGGGTCCTCACAGCTGAGCTGCCACCACTCTGGGACCCTCCACAAGACTCAGCATCACCAGGCTGTGGGCCACCTGGACTCGATGACAAGCTTAGCCCCGGTGGCTTGAGTTACAAAGACTGAGGCCTCCCGGATCCGGCCCCAGGCTGCAGCTCCTCTTCCAACGGTATAAGGGGCCACCCTCCTGTGGAGTGGATACTTAAAGATTATTTTCTCTTTTGCAAAAACAGAATATAGAGAGAGGAAAAAAGAAAACATCTCCAACCCCTCCACCCTGCAAAAGTATTGCCTGCTCTGAGGCAACCAACCAATTGACGGGGGAAAGTCTGAAAGAGCTTTTACAAATCACACCAATTCAAAATGAGAGGCTTATTTTTATCGCGTCTGGAACCATCCCTCCAAGTACAGCTCAGTGCTCCAAGGGAGGCCATTCCTGGTCCCCATTTAAGTGGTGGCCTCCGCACACGCTCCATCACATCACCTGAGTTTGAAATTTTTTTAAGATTTATTTATTTATTGTGGGGGAGGGGCGAAGGGAGGGAGAGACTCTTCAGCAGACTCCCTGCTGAGGGCAGAGCCTGACGTAGGGCTCAATCTCATGACCCCAAGATCATGACCTAAGCAGAAATCAATAGTCAGCGGACGCTTAACTGACTGAGCTGCCCAGGCACCCCTGAATTTTTTTTTAATACCATTGATCACGATCTGAAATTCTCTTGTTCATTCATTTGGCTTCTTGTTGGCAGGTGTCCTCCCTCAGCCCCCAACCAAACTTCGTCCCCAGAAGATCAGGGTCTGTCATGGCACAGGAGTATCCCCAGTGTTTTGCAACAGTGTTAGCATGAAGTGGTTACTCCGCAAGTGCTTGCAGAAATTCAGAGGGCTGAATGGTAGTATCCATTAGATCTAGAAATGCACATGCCCTCCGCTCGGAAAATGAAACTGGTAGAGTGAATCTGACTTCCATTTTCCTTCAAGGAACTAAGAGAAGCTCTGAACCTCATTTGTCAAAACAGTTTATTACACCACTGTTTGTAATAACAAAAGCCTGGAAGAACCTAAATGTCCATGTGGTTAAATAAATTACAATACAGTTACACAAGGACGATACTATGCATACTTATGAAAGAACAAGGAAGCTCTTTGTGAACTGAGAGAGAAATATTTCCTGGATATAATCTTCAGTGAAAAGAGCAAAGTACAGGACAGTGTTAAAGTATGCAATCATTGGTCAGAGGGAAAAAATGGGGTGGGAGGGTGTGTTCATATGTGCTCATTTATGCAGACAGTATTTCTACCAGGGTGCAAAAAATATGTCTACCAGGGGCACCTGGGTGGCACAGCGGTTAAGCGTCTGCCTTCGGCTCAGGGCGTGATCCCGGCGTTATGGGATCGAGCCCCACATCAGGCTCCTCTGCTATGAGCCTGCTTCTTTCTCTCCCACTCCCCCTGCTTGTGTTCCCTCTCTCGCTGGCTGTCTCTATCTCTGTGAAATAAATAAATAAAATCTTTAAAAAAAAAAATGTCTACCTGCAGGGGTGGGGAACTCGATTACTTGGGAGGAGCAACAATTTTTCATAAACCTTTTTGTAAATTTGGAGTTTTGAACCATTAGAATGTATTACCTATTCAAAACTGAAATCAATTAAATCCCAACCATATTCATTTATTTAAAATATCTATTGATTGAATAATTACTTAGTTTCCCTTGGTGGCTTTCAGGAAACAGAAGCCAGTGTCCCCTCCCATTCTCACTCAAGGTCACACTCCTAAACCTGCCTTTGCTCTTCCCATCCTGTAAAATAAGGCCACATTCCTGAAGGTGGGGCCCTTGAAGGAGGCTGTGTCACTTGCTTGCTGTAGGTGTGTGAAGGACAGGTAAACAGTAGCATGTGGTGGCAACAGGAATTCCCTCCGTGCCAGTGTGTTCCTGTAAACAATAAAAGAATGTCATCATGCTTACCTTCTAGGGAGTTTTCCAAAAACAACTTTCCTGCTTCCTTAAGCGACTAGATAAAAAAATAAACTTGGCTCTGCTCTGACTCAACTGGCTCAGCTGGAAACCATGGAGTCTGGGGAAATTTTTTTTTTTAAAGATTTTATTTATTTATTTGAGAGAAAGAGAGTATGGGGGGGTGCAGAGGCAGAGGGACCAGCAGACGCCCCACTGAGCAGGGAGCCCAATGTGGGGCTCAATCTCAGGACCCAAAGATCACAACCTGAGCCAAAGCCAGACCCTTTTAACCAACTGAGCCACCCAGGTACCCCAGTCTGGGGAAATTTCTGGGTAAAGAAGCAGCAGCAGGCTCTTGAGTGTGTGTTATATACTGGCAGTATCATTCTTGAACTGATGGAAAAAGGGCCTCTTGGAAGCTATAGTGTCCACAAACAGCAGGGCCAGCCCAGGAAATCCAAGCTAATCTCCTAACCTGGCTCTGAAGGCAGCATGCAGGGTCAGCTTCATAGGTAAGGAGCCCTCACTTAGAAGGGTCTTTGCACTTGTTTTAATGCTCTACTGTCACAATCTTGACATTCTTAATAAATCTTTAACAAATGGCCCATATTTGCATTTTGTACTAGGCCCTACAAATGACATAGGCCTGCGGGGAATTATCACAAAAATCCTTGTTATCTCTTATTGTTTGTTGTGAAAAATACAGTGTTCTCATTCACCAGTGTACTGCTTTTATCAGATCCCTTTCTGAAAATCATTTTAGGAGAGCTTCAGAGTCCAGGTACCTGTGGCCATGTGGAAAGGCAAGGGCATGCAAGCTCAAGGTCAAGGGACAGGGACAGGGCAGCCCACTCTCTACCAACTTGGGAAGAGCCAGTCACTGCCAGCATTTGTCTTCATTCCTGGCTCACACGAGGTGCCTAGAATTACTGGTTTACCATGTAGCACCTTTGAGGAAAATCCAAAGAAGTCACAGGGGCAGGTCTCTGATTCTTTTTGCATTTGTTCTTTAATTCAAAAAATATTCATTGAGCACATACGTGCTGGGCATGCAACAGGAAGGCACCTTGCCTGCCGTCATGAGCTTACAGCGTAGCAGAGCTAGGCAATAAGCAACTAAATGAACACAATGAGAAATATGAATTGTGATAAGTGCTATGGAGGAAACAGATGCAGAGGGAGAGAGAGAGGAAAACTGGTGGGTGGTGAGGACTACTTGGATAGAGTCATCAGGGCCAGCTTCCAGTTGCTCAGTTTACCACCTGATATGGCACTTGTGTGCAGAATAACAAGGTTTAGTATAAATGACTGACAAGTGTCAGGTATGTGCCTTGTGGAGGGGCTCATGCTCACTGAATGAGAAGTATTAATCTTTTCTCAGGAGCACTGAGCCCCTGAAACACACTGGCCTGGAAGGCAGGAGCCCGCGGTCAGTGGGCCCTCCATCTACCTGAGAGTTGAGGGTTTACAAAGCACATTCATATCTGTCTTCTCATTCTTAACAACTTTTGAGACCAAGCGGCGAGTATCATTAACTCCACCTTCTATAAGGAGCTTTAGAGGGGCTCATCGAATTTGCCTAGGTCACACAGGTAATAAAGGAGTCAGGAAGGCTAGGTGATGCCAAGTCTCTCTGAGGCTCGTCCTAGTAAGCCATGTCATTCCACGTCGGGGACCTCCCATGTTTAAAAGAAGCTGCCTTCCTTTCTGAGATATCACGGGAAAGGTACAGGGAGGGCCCCCGCTGCCTGTGACCCCGCCCAGAACCACAGCCTAGTAAGTTCCAAGGGCCCGCGAAGATCCTAGCCAGTCTCCTCATTTTATAGCTGAAGAAAACACAGACTCACAGAGAGAAGGCAGTTCATGGCAGAACAGGACTAAAACCCAAATCTCCAGCCCAGATCTCTTTCCATTTCACTCAAGACATTCTGAGTTTGGCTCACTTCCATCTACAGAAAGGTTAGCCCTTGAGCTAGGAAAACTTCGCGAGAAAGAAGAGTAACCAGAACTAAAATGTAAAGGCTTGCCTGGCAACTAGAAGGGTGGCTATGTGTGCTTTTGCCACCTGGCACCCATTTTACCCTTTTTTTAAAAAATATTTTATTTATTTATTTATTTATTTAAGAGAAAGAGCGATAATGACAGAAAGCACAAGGGAGCCCCACGTAGGGCTTGATTCCAGGACCCTGCGACCATGACCAGAGCAGAAGGCAAACATTTAACCACTGAGCCACCCAGGCACCCCCATTTTACCCATTTTTCTGGTGTTCCTCGTCCTCAGGCTTCCCCGGCTCTGCACGTGGGTGGAATTATTTCCAGGAGTTCCAGTCACTTCCTGATTTGGGGGTGAGCGCGTGACTCAGGGTTGGCCAATCAGAGCATCACATTTTTTCTGGCCATGGTGATTGGCTCAGGAATAGACATGTGACCTAAGCTCAGCCATTCATGTTTTCTCCCCCCAGAACCCTCAATCTTGACAGCAAGGCTGGAGCAGGAGATGTAGCTGGAGCTTATCCATTCCTGCTGCAGCAGCCTGTGCTTTTCAGCCTAAGTCTTTAGCCTTCTCGACTATTCATCCTAACTGAAGACCCCTCTGCAACCCTTTTGAAATGGTAGTTAGGAAATCATTGCGATGATATGGTTTCTCTTATCTCCTGACAACTCTTTCCTTGACAGGTCGCAGCTCTGGTCTTGAATAGTTACGTGGAAAATGAGACCCAATGCAAGAAAATTCGGTGGACACAAAGTCTTTTCATGATTCCTTTAAGTCAGTGATTCTCTGTGTGAGATCCCTAGATCAGCAGCAGCAACAGCCTCTGGGAACTTGTTAGGAATGCAAATTCTCAGGTCCCACCCCAGACTGGAAGCATTAGAAACTCTGGGGGAGAGGCAGCAGTCTGGATTTTTCAGAAGCTCTCCAGGTGGTTCTGATGCCCACTAGACCCTGAGAACTTCTGCTTTAAACCGCTAAGTTCAGTCCTATATGAATTTACTTAAAACATTCAAATATGAACTATATGTCAATTTTTTAAAGTAAGGTCTACACCCAATGCAGGGCTCACTCACCACCCCGAGATCAAGGGTTGCATGCTCTATGGACTGAGCCAGCCATTTAAATGTTAAAAAAAATTGAAACATGAAAGGGAAAAGATACCTAAAATTTGTGTCTCACTTTAGACCAAGTTTTATAAGATTATTTTATGTTAATCTAGTGACCTGAAGACAGGGCTTGGCATCAAACAGACTTAAGTTCTAACCCTCCCTCGGCTACTTGTTGGCTATGTGAATTTAGGCAAATTATGACATTTTAAGCTTCAGTTTTCTCATCTAAAATACCTGCAATAAAAACCCCTCTGTCACAGGTCATGTGGACATTAAATGAGACAATGAATGTAAAATTGCTAGCACATAAGATCTCAGTACATTTCAGCTCATTATTATTATGTATATGGAATTAAGGCTACTGATTACTTACTTACACGCACAGACTCCCTTTCACCATTCCAGGCTGGCTGAGAACACGTTTACCATTTGTTTGAAATTGATGTCTAACCTGAGAGCACACTAAATGGAATCAGAAAGCCCACATCCTAGGCTTGGCACTGCCAATAACTCACCACATGACATTCAGTAAGCCAATTCCCACCTCTCAACCTCAGGTTCTTCAGGTTTTAAATAACCAGGTTGTGACTAGCTGGGCTCTAAGGTCCTTCTGGGCTCCGACACTCTAAAATTCTATGCCTTAAGACTTGAACGGGTTTTTTTTTTAATTCACTGTAGGAGGCACAGGCCTCAGTGTCAAAATGCATCTGGGAGCATCTATTTTTTAGGAGAAATGGAAGGAGGACTGAGCTCTAAAGGTGGGTATGAGAGGGAGGCAAATCTTCCCACAGAGCAAATGTCCCTATAGATTTACCCACCTGTCTCAGGGACCACCCCACCCCCCAGACTGCACCACCACGGAATGGGTCTCCTCATTCAGCCAGGAAAAGCACTCTCCCTTTCTCTGTCTACTGCCAATTGCTTCATCACCTGACTTGGGTTGAGTACACAGAAACTCTGGCCAGAGGCCCTCCCAAAACAGAAAGCACAGTGGCCACAAGCCCTTGAACTGCCAATTAGAACAAGAAGTTCAGTCACTGCTGGGTTTTAAGCCAGGTTCCAGGTCATCTCATAATAGCCCTACTCTGCTTAAGCCAACACAGTGTGGCATCAAATCATTCTTTTCATCTTCCTCTTTTTATTGATCTACATTTTCTATGGTGTTTCCCCCTACACCGTATGTTTACAATTTGTTTCATCCTCAAAGCGATAGCCTTTGGAGACCCTCACCAAGCACAGTGAGACTTGTTTGGCGGTAAGAGTACAATGCTCCCGGAGGCTGGAAGCCCCCGGTCACGGGTATCCTGGCAAGTCACTTAGCACCCTAGGCTCTGCTTGTCACTGTCATAAAGTAAGGGCAGGTTGGACCAGCACCTCACCTAGAATACTTCCCAAGACTGCAAATCACCACTCAAGGGTTGGTGGCTGGCAAAACTGTTACACAGAGTCCTGAATCTGGTCCCGCCCCCTCCACAACCACAGGCCACTGTGCAGTCTTGGCCAGCTATTTATGGATGTGAGTAAGTAGAGAAGACAATGTGAATGGACTGATGCAAATGTACCAACAATACAGCCCTGCTACCCTGCTAAGGGATTGGGGAGTGGGGGGTCAGCAAGTGGAGAGGTCTTGAAAGACTCACATACTTCCCCAGACTCTCAAACTCATAAAGGACAAACTGGGAAGATAGGTGGCAGCTGGATTTATCCTTCTTGTCCAATATTTCAGATGAGGAAACAGAGGCCCAAAGTGAGGAAATGAGTCCTTAAGGTCACACAGAGAGTAGGTGACCCCAGGTCAATGCTCAGCCAACAACAGCCCCTGACTCTGCTTTTATGTCATGAAAGCTAATGGGCCCAGGGGATGGACCCACTACGATGGTTGATCAGATGGACCCTTCAGCCCTACTAATTGGGATGCTCACCAAAGCTGCAAATCACCCCCTGGCACCGCTACCCCCGCAGTAGCGACAGGAGGTGGCTCTGACCCTGGCTGCATTGTTCCCAGGCTATCTCAGCAAACGGCCTGCCTGGCCTTGCCATGTTATCTCTTGATCTTAATCAGCTACACTCCATTTTCTAAGGTGTTTTACCCACAAAAGCCTCCTTGGCCTCCCAATAGGAAATCCAGGCCAAGGTCCCAGAGTTAGTACCAAGGCCAGGCTGGGACTGGTTTGATAAGAGAAAGTACAAAGGATGCGCTAGGTCTACAGCCTGCAGTGCCTTCAGAAATCCACACCTGTGCGCACGGAAGAGCTGGCAGACAGGCCAGGGTTCAAGTTCCAGCTACTTCCCAGCTGCATGACTTTGGATCAGATATTCGGCTTTCTGAGCCTGACTGTTCTCATGTATAAGATAGGGGCGTTACCACTTTGCTCACAGGGTTCTTGGATTGTGTATGTAGCATCACTAGCTCTGGGGGCCTGGAAGATGAGACTCTGGGCGTGTTTGTTCCCTTGGCGCTACACGTTGGAGTGGTACTAGTGAAGAATTAGAGGTTCAGCCTGACCTGGAGGTGCCCAGGGTGTGACCGGCAGAGCCCATGCCTTGGGTTCGAGGATAGCCCTGATTCTCATCAGCTGTGGCCAATTCCTCCTCTCCTCTAAAATTCAATTTCCTAATCTCTAAGTGGAAAGCTTTTCCTGTACCCAAGATGATGGTGATGAAATTGCTTCGTAAACAGTAAAATATGCCAGTGTTATCTCTTCTTGTTAGCACACACTGGTTGTAGCCAAATCCTCCTGAGACCTTGGACAAGTCATTAAACTTCTCTGGGTGTATCAGTCAAGGTCCCAGCAGGAAACAGATGGCACGTCCAAACTGGGTGATTTGACTCGAGTGTAATAATACAGCTACTTACAAAGACATGTGCACAAAATGGATAGTGTGGTATTTCATGGCTAGTTACTGCAAGGAGCCCTTAGTACACCTAGGGCTTGAAGGAGCAAGGGAGAAGCAGTCGCTTGGACCATCCACAGGAGCCATGGCCTTCAGAGNCAGGAAACAGATGGCACGTCCAAACTGGGTGATTTGACTCGAGTGTAATAACACAGCTACTTACAAAGACATGTGCACAAAATGGATAGTGTGGTATTTCATGGCTAGTTACTGCAAGGAGCCCTTAGTACACCTAGGGCTTGAAGGAGCAAGGGAGAAGCAGTCGCTTGGACCATCCACAGGAGCCATGGCCTTCAGAGGAGGGACGCAGCCTGTGCAGGTGCTCTGTCAGGGAGGACAGGAGAAAATAATACCCTGATGTTGCTGTCTTCTGCCTTCCCATCGGCTGTAGGTGCCTCCCTCTGGCCCGATCAAACTGGAAACCAGACAGTAAAGAAACCCACTGATCCAGTCCACATAGGCCTGCCTCCCAAGACACGGCGCAGGGCAGGAAAGGGTAGAGAGCAGGTCTTGGAGGGGCATTTGGCAGAAATCTAGCACACTGGGCTGGAGTGCCTTCCACAGTTCAAGGGTGGTATTAAATGAGATGAGGTCTCCTTTGGAGCTCCCTCTCTGACAGAGTCTCAGCACTTTCCCCAAGCTTCAGACCAGAGCCCAGAAGATTTAGACCCAGAGGGAAATCCAGCCCTCTTCTGGGGAGATCTTTAGCCTTTCCAATTAATCAAGCGCAAGGACATCCTTCGTTGGCAGTCCCGAAGTTAAACGACCGCCTTTGAGTCCCATACTCAAAGCAGTGGGCATGCCAGCCAGAGAAGGAATAATTATTTGGATTACTGTGTTTTAGTATTTATTTTTCTCTTTTAACCAGAGCGAGCCAGGTGCATATTTCAAATGCTAAACAGATGCCCTTCTGCTTTCATTCACTGGAAGAAATAGAATGCAGTATAGAAGTCTCTTTAGACCTTATCTTTAGAAATAATAAATTGCACCCAAGTGAACACCCTGGAGCAATCTATTTTTTTCCAGCACCTTCTAGCTGACAGTCAATGTGGCTCCCAGGCGAGATATCAAAGAGCTGAGTAATCTTGAGGAGACAATAGTTCCCAAACCTCCTTTTCTCACTCCATTCCATTCCAGATGGGTGACATAAATCAAGTGCCTATAAAATAAAAGATAAGAGAGAGCTTCCCGGGTGATCTGGGATGATAGTTAAAACCATGGGCTCTAGAATCAGTAAAGCCTGGGATTCAATTTCTCACTCCATCACTTACCAGCTGTCTTCGTGACCTCGGACAAGTGACCTAAGTTTCAATTTCCTCATCTGTCAAATGAGCTTAATAATTATGCTTTATCTGACACTTAGGGTCATCTCAAGAATTGAACAAAATAGTATACTTAGCCCATAGTAGCCATTCAATAAACAGCAGTGGAGGGAAATTGGGGAGCTGCTGACAGATCTATGACACTAGATCCATAACAGTGGCTCTCCCCTAGCCATAGCACTTCCCCTATGCTCTGTCTATGGACCTCATCGCTTTCCCGTGCATCTTCGCCATCCCTATCACACCCCCGCTCTAAACATATCGCTCACAATGCTTGTCACACCCACTGCCCTTTGCTGTGGTTTGTTCTCCGCAATATTATAAGTCAGGAGTAGCTTATAGCTCTTAAAGCAAATCATCTTCATAAAATACTGTGTATTAGTTATTGCAGCATTATAAAATCCAGGGCAGGGAAAGGCTATCCCAGTTCGGTAATGCAGATGGCACTAAAATCTTCACCATAAAAGTCACTGGGTGGCTCAGTTGGTTAAGCACTGAACTCTTGGTTTCTGCTCAGGTCATGATCTCAAGGTCCTGGGATCGAGCCCTGGCTCAGACTCCACACTCAGTGGGGAGTCAGCTTGAGATTCTCTCCCTCTCTGGGGTGCATGGGTGGCTCAGTCGATTAAGTATCTGCCTTCGGCCCAGGTCATGATCTCAGGGTCCTCGGATTGAGCCCCCCATTGGGCTCCCTGCTCAGCATGGAGCCTGCTTCTCTCTCTCCCTCTCCCTCTGTGTGTATGCCCCACCCCTCTAGCTCTCATTGTCTCCCAAATAAATAAATAATCTCCCTCTCCCTCTGCCCCTCCCCCACCTCTAAAACAAATAAATCTTTAAAAAAAGTTACACGAAGCCTAGCAACAGCCTGTAACAACACAAATACTACCTTTTTAAGGGCTGCCTGCAAACACAAAGCATACTCAGGAAAAAAAAAAAAAAGAAAAGGGAGAAAGGAAAGGAGGAAGGCTTGAAACATACTTTCCTTTTATTTATTTTTTAAATACTTTTACTTCTTTTACTTTGTATTTAGTTATCTTTGATTTATGAGACACTGGCAAGGGATTTTCCTATGAGATCATGAAATCAGGACCACAACCCCAGAAAGAAGCTCTATTCTCCCCCTTTTTACAGTTGAGGAAACTAGAGCTCAGAGAGGGTGAGTGATTTACTCAGAGTCACACAGCCAGTTAGAGAAACAGTTCAAATCTCAACAAACAGATATGTATGTAAAACATACACCCCCTTCAAAAGTATTTTGCTAGCACTGTGTATANTTTATGCCACCCCCTTCAAAAGTATTTTGCTAGCACTGTGTATAAATAGCTCCTGAAGTTTGCTAATGGTACAGACTGTNAAAACATACACCCCCTTCAAAAGTATTTTGCTAGCACTGTGTATAAATAGCTCCTGAAGTTTGCTAATGGTACAGACTGTGAGTCAACACCACAGACTTTCTCAATGTCAGAAAATGTCATCATGATCCATTTGCATTGTGGCATGGCGCCTAAAGAAAATTTTTTATCTAATCCGTTGTCTAATCTTTTCCATCCACCTTTTATGGTGATAAACAGTGGCCTAGAGGAGCCAGCCAAGAACGTGAGGTGTGGCGCTCTTCCAGCCTTGACTAGCATGTCAGCACCCTCCCTCCTTCATTCACGCGGCCTTTACTAAATGACAAAATCTTTGTCTAAAATCTTGACTCTGTGGTCTTATGTGTCCACACCCTCCTGTTTCCAGCCACACGGCAGTTGCTCTAGTTCAGGTCTTCAGATTATTACAATAAGCTCCCCATCATCTCCCCATGTGCAACCTCTCTCCGTTCCACTCTATTTTGCACCCATTACTGATTAATTTATCCACGACACCACTCATATCACAGCACTTAAATGCTTTCAGCAGCTTCCTATTGCCTATAGAAAGGCTATAGAAACCCTCTTATCCCCCATTCAAGACTTTCAATGATCTTTTTCTAATCTGTATTTCCAATATTAACATCCTTGCTCCAGTGCTCCCAGCAAATTGTACTTTTCACTAATGCCCTCAACTCCCCATATATTCACAAAATGATGCATCCAGAGCCCAGTCGTCCCCCCATCCCGCAGCTCTACTTCCTCAAAGAGGATTCCGTTCTCAAAAATGTCACCCCTTGTGCCTGAAGATAACTGGCAATGACTTTGAAGGCCACATGCTTCCATGTTCAAATTCAGCAGAGAAGAGGAACGTCTGCTTCCTGGTAGATCTCACTGTCCCTGACTGGCTTGACTTTTGTCATACACCATCCTTGAATCAATGCTTGTGGCCAGGGGATGGGATGGGTTCGTTGGAGGAACTCCCTGAATTTCCCGGTCATGAGGTTTGGGTGAGACTGACCCTTACCTTCAATTCAGGTATGAGCCCTAATTGACCCAGGGCAATAGACACTCCAGAGGCCTCTTCTTTCATGAAGCATTTCCTTTACTCCCCTAGCTAGAAAGCAAGTTCTTTCTCATTTGAACTTATGAACCTCTTTAACAGCATTTCTTTTGTTGCCATTACCACTGTCTACCTTGCATTAAAGCTCTCTGTCTTATCTCTGCATCCATCACACCCACAATCTCCTATGAGAAATGGCTCTGTCCACAGTCCTAAGCAGCCATCTCTGAGTCACTTTATGTGATCATAAATCACATCTACCCTGTCTCCCTGCTGACCATGCTGATCAGACCTGAGGTGGGCAGGCAACCATCTACAGGCCAGTAGCTTCTAGAGTGTCTAAAACAAACAGTTCTACCCAGAGACTTCAGTGATTAGCTTTGAAGACCGTGAATGAGCTGCCACAATGAGTGGACAGGAGCCACGAGGCAAGGCAATGACACAGAGGGTGGAGAATAAATGCTATCATCCTCAGGGACAAGGAAGCTAAGACTCAGAGAAGCCAAGTAATCTGCCTAATAGGTGGCCTAATCCTAAAGCCAACTCTCCCAACCAGCACACCATACTCTCAAACTGCTCCTCAAAGCAACCGCATTACATTCAATGCAAATTCCTACTATACAAGCTAATGGAGGGAAATGTTACTGGGGAATGAACAGAAGGATAATTAATCGTTGGTGGTGGCTCCTTTCCCTGGAATGGTCTGGTCACCCACGCCTCTCTTGTGCCCACTAGTCTTTTGGTCACTCCTTTCGAGATTGCCTAAGAACNAATTCCTACTATACAAGCTAATGGAGGGAAATGTTACTGGGGAATGAACAGAAGGATAATTGATCGTTGGTGGTGGCTCCTTTCCCTGGGATGGTCTGGTCACCCACGCCTCTCTTGTGCCCACTAGTCTTTTGGTCACTCCTTTCGAGATTGCCTAAGAACATTTCCCCCACATCACACCCTGATGTGAAATGGTTTTCATCTACTGTCAGCCAAGAGAGGTCTCATTGACCCTGAATATGATGAGCAGAAGGCAAAACCCTGGAAGAAGGCTGCTGTACTGGATTCCTGTGGGGAAGGCCACCCAGCCCACAACAACCCCCATCTCTTAGAAGTTTCCTCCACTCCCACCCAAGAATGGGTGCCAGCAGCTCTGTGCTAGGTACCTTCATCTCTACAGACTCGTCTTACTTTCACGACAACCTTGAGATGCACAACTGAGAGTAAGTCTACCATGCAAGGCCACTGTTCTCTAACATGCTGTCGTCATGATTTTAACTCAGGTCTGGTTGGCTCCAAAGCCCTTCTTTCCACTGTTCAATGCTGCCTCCAAAATGGAAAGACAAATGAAACTATTGCATTTGACTCAGGACACAACATAACTAAGATCTTGACTTCATTTTCTTTTTATTTAAAAGGCATTGGTAGAGCTCACAATAGACTGTTATCTTTAGCCTTTCTTTGGGCAATGACACATCTGTAAAACACCAAACAAACCCTTGACTTGCTTAACAAGCTGGTATCGTGAGTCTGGGGAATCTGTTCACATGGCCATGTCCAACCACGGGATCGGTGTTGAAACAAGTGACTGCCCCAGGGGTACTCGGTCAGATGGCTTAGGATTCTCTTGTGATGAGGATATTACTGATGAGAAATTTTTAAGGGCCTGAGGGAAAACCCTCCCTCAATTATGGAACACTTCCAATATATCTGAGTGGAGTTGGAAATGTGTATGTAATATCCTGATGGGAGTCTTTTCTGCAAGTCCAAAGCAGTTTAGGCAAGTTGCTCCAGAAACACTCCCCAAATGCAGCTAAATTCCAAAAATTAAGTGGCTCATGTTCTATTTTCGAATCACTGTTTCACCGTGGGCTTCGACTGCTCCAGTCTATTCAAGTAACACCACACTGATTTGAAAGAAGGAAATATTTTCTCTATTTCATTTATAAAGTCAGTAAATTTATTCTGAGCGCCAATATGTGGCAGGTGCTAACGATTCGATGGTAAATAAGCACCATTTCTCCCATTAAGGAGCTTCAGTTTTTAATTCATACGATGTCTCTGCAATTCCATTATAGGTACTAATGAGAACTTCTTTCTGCTGATGAATTACAGTTCATTTGAGTGTCATAATCATCCTGGAGTAGGCAGAGCAGGCTTTATAATCTCCATATTATAAACAAGGAGCCTGAGATGAAAAAAGTTATGTGTTTTCTCCAAAGTCCCACAACTTTAAGTAAGAGATCTGAGAGTCAAGCCCACTTAATCAGAGAGTCCCATTCATGGAGTCAACAGTGCTCCGATCATATTTGAAACTTGATATTTCGTGCAGATGCACAGATTCCTGTTTGTGGTACGCCAGAGTAAGGGCTAGCACACTAGGGCCTATGGGTCATATGTGCTACTACCTGTGTTATAAATAAAATTTTATTGGAACACATTCACACTCATTCACTATGCAAATAACTATGCAAATTAACTAAGATTGCTTTCATGCTACAACAGCAGAGAGAGAGGTTGCAATGGAGACTGTGAGGTCCGAAAAGGCCTAAAATAATATTTCTGGCCATTTATAGAAGATGTTTGCTGACTGTTGGTCCATAATATAAATTTAACTTGTCTTCCCCTTGATCGCTGTCTTTGGCCAGAGTCATGGATCAGTCTGAGACAAAGGGGTTCAATCTGAGGCTTTTAAAGATCACAGTTCCATAAATTCTACCTTTCACAGGGCTTTTCTCCTTCTGTCTGACTTCAGATATTGCCTTCCTTCTCAGTTCCAGGGAAAGACCAAGCAAATTTGCACATTTGAATGGTCAAGGCTTCCAGTCGCCCAGCGCACGCTTCTCTACCCAACGCACTCTTTATGATGCCTTCACAGCAATTTGATTCCATCAGTGAGAGTCTCGACCCCAGATACCCTTGGCTCTCACTAACTCAACAAGCAGGCCATACATTCTGTCTTTGATGCTAGGCAAACCTAGTATGGTTTTGATTAGATAATTCTAATCAATAAAGGTGTGCCAAAAGTGGGTGCTGGTCTTTCCTAACAACATCCCCAAATTTGGCCATAGTTAGGTATGTTTTACTTCCTACTATCTCACCCCACATTATTTGTACATCTCAGGATCCATGGAGGCCAATGAGGAAGAACTCCTGCAACTTTCCCCTCTTCTGCACTCCTTCCTGCAAGAGGGGGAAAAGATCAGCCCAGAGCAGAGTTTATTTTAAAATCTTAGACATGGGGGGTGGGGAGTGCCTGGCTATCTCAGTCGGTGGAATGTGTGATTCTTGATCTCGGGGTTGTAAGTTTGAGTCCACATTGAGTGTACAGATTACTTAAAAATGAAATCTAAAAATAAAATAAAATCTAAAACAGCAACAAAAAAATGTAGACATGGGGCAACCCCAGAACTGTCCACTGCATCAGTGGAACCAAATGCAGGCTCCCTCACACAGAGCTATAACCCAGTACTGCACACACTCAAGTGTCATTAGGGAATGAGCAGCCCCCAGAATCGTCCGCCTCTCACCTATTCAACTTGGCTGCCTACAACGCTGTGGTTAACATGTATGTGTATGGTTTCATATATATACACACATATAATATATACACCTATTCACACACATATAATGAATTGAATTAAAACTAATTTCTGAAATTTTGCTTCCAGTTTCAGGTGATAGGGATGAAAGTTACTGCATCTTTACATGATCTGGTAAGACTGAGAGTCTAAAGGGGTTGGGTATTTTTTCATTTAATAAACCTTCATCAAGATGTCTAGACATCCAGTTCCTTTGAGCAGTGAATAACATGCTCAGCTATATATGGCAACCTTAGATGCAGGAAACTCGAAGATGCCCTTGAGGAGCCCATCTGGTTGGGGAAAGAATAGGGAAACACACATGATATCGTAACAGTGACATAATAACGTGATGTTCAAATACTATGAGAGGAGGAAGTGATCAAGGATAAGGAGGCATGAAAACATGGGGCCGGTTTAGGGATCACCGAATCTGCCTGGGCTGAAGGGGGAAGGAACTTTATTCTTCTGCTTCTGCACCAGTGGTTGTCAAGCCTAGAAGGTAATCTAAATCCCTTCAGGAGCACTGAAGTATTCAGCCATTAATAAATGAGGAAACCAGGCCCCAGGTGGCACAGTTGGTTGGGCGCCTGACTCTTGGTTTCAGCTCAGATCGTGATCTCCGGGTTGTGAGATCGAGCCTCACGTGGGGCTCCGGGCTCAGCACAGAGTCTGCATGAGATTCTCTTTCCCTCTGCCCCTCCCCGCCCAGCCCTCCCATGCACGAGCTCTCTCTCTCTCCCTCAAATAAATACATGAATCTTTAGGGGCACCTGGGGGGCTCATTCGGTTAAGCATCTGCCTTCAGCTCAGGCCCTGGGATGGAGCCCGACATTGGCTCTCTGCTCAGCCAGGAGCCTGCTTCCCCCTCTCCCTCTGCTACTCCCCCTGCTTGTGCTTGCTTTCTCTCTCTCTCTCTCTCTCAAATAAATAAATAAAATCTTTAAAAATAAATAAACAAATCTTTTTTTTAAAGGAGGAAATCATGCCACTTGTAACAACATGAGCTAATATTATGCTAAGTGAAATAACTCAGGCAAAGGAAAACAAATACTGAATGATCTCACTTATATGTGGAACCTAAAGAAAAGCCAAAACAAACTCAGAAAAAGAAATCAGATTTGAGGTTACAGGGGGTGCAGGGGAGACAAGATAAAGGTGGTCAAAAGACATAAACTTCAAGTTACAAGATAAATAAGTGTCGGTGGTATAACGTACAACAGAACGACTATAGTTCACACTGTTGTATCCTATATAGGAAAGTTCAGGGAGCAAATCCCAAGAGTTCTCATCACAAGGGAGAATATATATATGTATACATTTGTATCTATATAAGAGTTGTAACTAAACTTATCATAGGAATCATTTCACAATATATCTAAGTCAGATCATTATGCTGTAAACTTATACACTGCTGTATGTCAGTTATAGCTCAATGAAACTGGAAGAAATAAAAGCAGTGATTTAAAACTAAAAATGAGGGCTGCCTGGGTGACTCAGTCAGTTAAGCATACGACTTGATTTCAGCTGAGGTCGTGATCTCTGGGTCATGAGATCGAGCCCCCTCTCGGGCTTTGTGCTCAGTGCACAGTCAGCTTGAGATTCTCTTTCTCCCTCTCCCTCTTCCCCTCCCCCTCTCACACGTGCTCTCTCTCTCAAATAAATAAATAAAATCTTAAGAAAAAAAACAAAAAACTAAAGATGAGGGGTACCTGGCTGGCTCCATTGGTGGAGCATGCAACTTTGATCTCAGGGTTGGGAGTTGGAGCCCCACACTGGGCGTAGAGATTACATTTTGTAAAAAACTAAAAATGAGAAAAGAGAAAGGAAATGACCCCCCATGCTCACCCATCTGGGTGGAGCTTAAGCATCCGCTGTGTACTAAGTTCCCCCAGGTGATGCCAATGCTTTGCTGGTTAGGAACCACAGGTGTGAACCGAGCCCCCACCCAGCACCCAGTTTCTCGTGGTGAAATCGTAGTGTTCAGAACTTTCTCCCTACAATAAAAGGGAAGTGAAAGTTCTGTGGTCACTAGAACTGACAGCCCAGGTGAAATTTCAGTTCTGCTTTAGAAAGAGAAAAGCACCTGAGGCCTGAGGTGACCCGTCCATCTAATGGGCTAGCTACATGGGACGTTTAAGAACTTTCCATCCACTGATACAGCAGCTACAAGGATGCAGGGAGAGGGAAGGGGCAGCCTGGCCAAGAAAGCAGCCTATGGGCAGGAATCCTGATGAGGAACCTGTTCTGGTGCCTGTGAACCTGACGATGAGGCCACACCCACCAAAGGACTCTTCCTTGGTTATGACCTGTGTGTTTGGGAAATTCAGCGCTGGCTACCCGGTTGAGAGATAAAGCATGTTCCTAGGACACCAGCAAGGCAGGCACACACACAAACACACACACACACACACACACACACACACACACACACGCAAAATAAGAGGGGAAAATCTGCTTTTTTAAAAAAGCTCTGATGCC
Source organism: Ailuropoda melanoleuca (assembly GCF_002007445.2). Lineage (NCBI taxonomy): Eukaryota > Metazoa > Chordata > Mammalia > Carnivora > Ursidae > Ailuropoda > Ailuropoda melanoleuca. Next base: position 75,888,156 of record NC_048233.1, on the reverse strand, counting down.
ATCATAGGAAAAAATATTTTCCCTTAGGTTTGTGTATTATATATTGTTCCTAGTTCAAATTACTTGAGGGGATAGAGGCGTACCACAATTTTTTTTGCCTTTTTTAAATTAATAAACTTTACTTTTTAGAGCAGTTTTAGGTTCACAGCACAACTGAACGGAAAGTACAGAGTTCTGTCCCTGTCCTCACACAAGCATAACTTCCCCCACTATCAAAATCCCCCACCAGAGTGGTACATTGGTTACAATCCACGAACATACATTGATACATCATCACCCAAAGTCCATACTTTCCTTTAGACTCCTTCTTGGTGTTGCACACTGAGTATGGACAGATCTCTCATGACACGTATCCACCATTGTGGTATTGTGCAGAAGAGTTGCACTACCTTAAAAATCCTGTGTTCTGCCTATTCACCCCACTCCCCGCTAACCCCTAGCAATCTTTAATCTTTTCACTGTCTCCAAAGTTTTGCCTTTTCCAGAATGTCATATAGTTGGAATCATACAGTATGTAGCCTTTTATAGATTGGCTTCCTTTACCTAGTAACATGGATTTAAGTTTCCTCCATATCTTTTCACGGCTTAATGGCTCATTTCTTTTTAGAAGTAATAATATTCCATTGTCTAAATGTACCATAATTTATTGATCCATTCGGCCACTGAAGGGGATCTTAGGTGCTTCCAGGTTCTGACAGCTATGAAAAAGCTATTATAAACATCCATGTGCAGGTTCTTATGTGGACATAAGTTTTCAATTCATTTGGGTAAATACTATGGAGTGTGATTGCTGGATCATACAGTAAAAGTCTGTTTAGCTTCGTAAGAAAATGCAAACTGTCTTTCAAAGTGGCTGCACCAACTTGGCATTTGCACTGGCAACGAATGAGTATTCCTGTTGCTCCACACGCTCACCAGCATTTGGTGCTGTCAGTGTTGGGGATTTTGGTCCTTCTAATAGGTGTGTGGTAGGACCTCACTGTTATTTTAATTTGCAGTTCCCTAATGACATATGTTACTGAATATCTTTTCATATGCTTACTTGCCATCTGCATATCTTCTTTGATGAGATTGCTCTTTAGAATATCAATTTTAGATCTTTCTTCTTTTCTAACGTATGCATTCAATGCTATAAATTTCCCTCTAGGGGCACCTGGGTGGCACAGCGGTTGGGCACCTGCCTTCGGCTCAGGGCGTGATCCCGGCGTTGTGAGATCGAGCCCCACATCAGGCTCTTCCGCTGTGAGCCTGCTTCTTCCTCTCCCACTCCCCCTGCTTGTGTTCCTTCTCTCGCTGGCTGTCTCTATCTCTGTCGAATAAATAAATAAAATCTTTTTAAAAAATTTCCCTCTAAACTTTCACTGCATCCCGCAAAATTTGGTAAATTGTGGTCTCACTTCTATTTAGTTCAAAATAGTTCTTAATTTCTCTTGAGATTTCTTTGTCATTTAGAAATGTGTTGTAGTCTGAACACAGACATAGTACGATTTATATTCTGTTGAATTTGTTAATTCAATGTGTGGTTTTTAGCCCAGAATGTGGTCTATTTTGATGAGTGTGCCATGCGAGCTTGAGAAGAAATGTAACCTATTGTTGGATGAAGTAGTCTACAGATACCAGTTTTATCCAATTGATTGGTGGTGTTGTTGAGTTCACCTCTATCCCTGGATCCTGAGATCATGACCTGAGCTGAAATCAAGATTTAATTAATCTTGATTAATTAGCCAGTTGCTTAACCAACTAAGCCACCCAGGCACCCCCTCTCAACACTTTAAATACTTCACTCATCTTGCTTGCTTGCTTTCTGAGAAGATAATGTAGTTTTTACCTTCATTTCTCTTTAAATAAGAGTTTTGTTTTGTTTCCCTTCTGGCTTCTTTCAAGATTTTTTTCTTTATCTTTGATTTTCCAATGTTTGAATATGATATACCTAGGTATGGTTTTTTTTTTTTTTTTTTTTTTTTTTTTTTTGGTCATTTATCCTGCTTGGTGTTCTCTGAGCTTCCTGGGGGTTGGGGTCTGACATGAATTTAGGGAAATTCTCAATCATCATTGCTTTAAATATTGCTTCTGTCCCTTTTTCTCTGTTCCTTCTAATACTCTCATTACATGTATGTTAAACTTTTTGTAATTGTCCCACAGTTCTTGGATATTCTATTCTGGGTTTTGGTTTCGGATTTGTTTTGGGGTTTGTTTTGTTTTGTTTTGTTTTCAGTCTTTTGTTCTCTCTGCTTTTCAGTGTTGGAAGTTTCTATTGTCATATCCTCAGGCTCAGAGATTCTTTCCTCAGCCGTGTGCTGTCTACTAATGAGCCCATCAGAGAGACATTCTTCATTTCTGTTACAGTGTTTTCTTTATTGCTAGCATTTCATTTCATTCTTTCTTAAAATTTTTTTTTCTGTTTACATTTCTGTTCTTGAATGTTGTATACTTTTTCCATTAAAGCCCTTGGCATATCAATCATAGCTTTTAAAAATTCCTGGTCTGATAATTCCAACATTCCTACCATATCTCCTTCTGGTTCTGGTACCTGTTTGGTTTCTTCAAGCTATGTTTTCTGCCTGTTGAGTATGCTCGTAACTTTTGTCGTTGTCGAAAGGCAGGCATGATGCACTGTGTAAAAGGAATTGCAATAAATGGGCCCTTAGTAACGTGGTGGTGAGGGGTAGGTGGCAGGAATAAATTCTACAATCCTACAATTAGGTCTCAGGGTTCAGTGAGCCTGTGCCCCGGGACTGTGAACTTTCCCCACGCTGCTCAGCTCCTGCCCCCATCTTAGGTGGAGCAGGATGGCTGGAAGGGCTGGAGTTATGTATTTCCCTTCCCCCAGGCAGGTTAGGTAGGCTCTGATAAAACCCCAGGAGGTTAAGCTCTGGTAAAATAGTTTATCCCGAGGACAGGCACTGTTAAGAACAACAGAATGCTCTCACATATTTCAAAATGGCTCCTTTTTCGCCTCCACCTGCCAAAAGTATGAGTACTTTTCTCCGATATTTACTCTGGGGATCTGCTGGAGCTCCTGAACGTAAAAGTCACAAAAATAGTGCCTCCTCCGCCCCACGAATGGGTCCCCTGGAGTTTTGAACTCTCAGAGTTGACCACACTGAGCCTCCAGCGATTTGTCCTTTACAGTTCAGGATTTTCTACCATGGAACTGCTTCCCAAGGCAATCTCGGCTCCTGAAAGTTGTAATTCTCCGTATCCACCTGTCTGTCCTCCCAATTCTGGGAACAGCAGTTTGCTCTGTGACCTCACTTCTTTGACAGATCTAAGAAAATCTGTTGATTTCTCAGTTTGTTCAGCTTTGTACTTGTGGTTAAGGGCAGAGCGGCAATTTCTAAGCTCCTTACATGCTGGAATTAGAAGCTGGAAGTCCCTCACCATGATTTTTTCAAGACTGAGGTTCTCTAAAAGGTTTTACTCTGCTCTCGGTGAACTGAATTTCAGTTAACATGTGTCAAGCACCAATCCATGAGCCAGATGTGTGGCAAATACTTTCACACGCATTATCTCATTAAGTCCTCACAACAGCCCTGAGAGGTGGGTATTAAAATTATCCCCATTTTACAGATGAGGAAGTGGATACTGGAAAAATTTTAATCAGTTGACAAGATTACACAAGTGGAAAGTAGAGATAATACTAAAACCCAGGTCTTCTTCTAACTCCAAGGCCAGGGACTTACCTTTGAAAAATGAAAAGTCTTAAATGATTTCCTGCTCCTCTTCCTCCTCTCTCTAGAACCTTCGCGTATGTTTGGGTTGGCATGGAGGTGTGGGCATTGGGAAAGCTGAGGTCCACCCACTGAATCAATGCCATAGCAGAGGCTTGAGCAACTACACGGCGAATGTAATTCAGGTTTACTCTGACCTCCCAAAATGTACTGCAGAATTAGTAGACAATTGTCACTGTCCAATTTCAGCAAGCAGTTCTCCCATTTCATTTTTGACTGTATAGACCAGAGGTTCTCAACCAGGGTCCACAGATTCCTCAAGGGTCCTCAGGGGCTTCAAGAGGTTTGTGAATCTCTTGAAATCACGTCCCATTTTGTAGGTGTGAGAAAACGTGAATTCTTCAAGGAGAGGGTTTTTCCTCTTTCGTTAAACTCTCAAAGCTTTCTCCAACACAAACGAGATTAAAAGATAATCAATACAGGCTTTGTCCAAGGTGAGTTTGTTTTTCAATTTCCTAACTCCAGCCCAGGGAAAGGACCAGATACAAGTAAGGAATGCAGCAATTCGTATCAGGAAATAATAATCACACTAATACTTCAGTAATTACTTTTTTCCTCTGTGCTGATAGAGACACAGATCTGGCTTTGGTAAAACCAGAAAAAAGAAACCCCAACAATTTGTGCTGAGACCAAGAGGATGCATCTGTTTCCGGAATCAACCAGATCAAATGAGCCCTGCATCAAACGCCGCCTGTGCGGAGACTTTATTTTCTTCCAAAGAAGGATGAAGCACTGACACAAAGGGGGTGGGGGAAATATGCCCAAGCCAAAGGAAAATACAAGCTCTACTCTGGGCTAATGCCAAGGATTTCTTGATATGGCGCCTTCTCCAAACTAAATTTCACTCCTAACAAGTATCATTACTAAAGTGCCTGTAAAGTAACTCCACTCTCTGGGATCTTTATACAACGGGAGGCTTTGGCTCCGTCTGACTTGTTTCAGTCAGTGCTACATTGCATATTTGCCACCCACTCCAGCATCTTCCCCACTCTCCTCATACCTGTCACGATCAGATCATGCTTAATTTTTTTTAAAGATTTTATTTATTTATTTTAGAGAGGGACAGGACGTGTGGGAGGGGCACAGGGAGAGGGAGAGACAAAATCTCAAGCAGACTCCATGCTGAGTGAGGATCCTGATGCAGGGTTCGATCCTAGGTCCCTGAGATCATGACCTGAGCTGAAACCAAGAGTCAGATGCTTAACTCACTGTGCCACCCAGGTGACCCAAGCCATGCCTAATTCTTTGCCAATGTTCTCAGTTGCCTCTGCACCTTTGCATTTGCTCTTCCCTCCCATTTGTTGTTCCCTCTACTTGAAATGCACTTCAGGGGCACCTGGGTGGCTCAGCCATTAAGCGTCTACCTTCGGCTCCGGTCATGATCCCAGGGTTCTGGGGTAGAGCCCTGCATGAGGCTCCCTGCTCAGCGGGAAGCCTGCTTCTCCCTCTCACACTCCCCTTGCCTGTGTTCCCTCTCTCGCTGTCTCTCTCTGTCAAATAAATAAATAAAATCTTAAAAAAGAAAAATGAAATGCACTTCAACCCCCCTGGCTATCTCCTCCTCAGCCCAAGGGACGTTTCTTCTAGACAGTTTTCTTCAACCCTTTAGGAAGAATTGTCTGCCCTCGATACCTCCATAGTTCCTGTGCTTACACTTTCCCTACCACCCAGGAGGGCAGGAGAGGGGTCTTTCGCCTGGGACCTCAAGGTGCACCTTACATGTAATAAGCTTTACTGAATATGTGTGAAATGAATGAGCAGTCAATTTCCCACCAGTGCCTAAATAAGGAGCAGTAAGTAATAGACTCTTGCGTAAATATTCTGCTGTTGAAAGTAATAGAAAAAATGTTCTTTTTTTTTCCCCTCTTGGAACCTGGGGGTTTTAGAAATACTGACCTCTCAATATCAAAAAGTTCAAGTTAACACACCTGCCCATATCAAAGATGCTGTAAGAAAAAAAGAAATGATTACATAATCTGACTTATTATAAGAAAACAGATTGTGTAAGACACTTAGAAAAAAGAAAAAGAAAAGTTTTGGATTTTAGCCTCAAAAATATATTTTCTTTTTTCTGAGGACATTACTGTGATGTTTGGGGTAAATGGCCACCATTGAACATTTCTTTAAATCTTCTGCATGGGACATATAAATTGCTTTAAGTATCTGGTTTTCCAAGAAGCTGAATCAGAGCTGTTTATTTAGTCATAATGATGTTCAGCTCTATGTTCGAGAAATCTGGTTGCAAAAGAGAGAACTATAAAAAGCATTTAACTCCCTTCCTCTAAGAAAGATAATGTGTGGAGAGAAAGAAGGAAAATGAACCAGAGATCAATGACTTCAGTAATTACATCTGATTGGGAAGACCTGAGCCTGGTCTCTGATTGCTTCATGACTTAAGGCAAATGAAATTAATTTAATCCCCACAAAAAGAAAGACTCTAATCCATATTCTTGAAAGAAGAGAAGAGCTGCTCTCTTTCCTGCAGGCAGGTAGCTGCATAAAATGACCAGCCCATGCTAGGATTCTGATTCTTTTTTCATGCTGACATGGTATAAGATCGTAAGTTTTTAGAGTTAAAAGGGACTTGGAAGATCAATTACTCCAGCTATCACCCATACCCATCCTGATTGGACTCATAGCGCTCTGTCATATCTCGGAGAGCACACAGGTGGAATCCAACCTGGAATAGACTTCTCTCAGAAGAATGTGGTCCTCTGAATATTTGCCCCAAGGATCATCTGGTCGAAATGCCTTCATTTCTCTCACAAGGAGGACGCTGTCTAAATATAGGCTCCCCACAGATACGCCCATTGCCTTATGATGAACAAAGTGTGTTCTCATCACAGCATCTAATTCAATAAAGAATGATCCAATGGCTCTCCGGGGTCACCCAGCTTGTTAATGGTGGAAACTGGACCAGAATTCCTGGTATAATTCTCTTTCCCCTTCACCACGATACTTATTATCCCAAAATGCTGCTTGTACAGTCCTGAGCAGGAGGGTTTGGCCATATCAATGAGAGAATATGGAGGCAACTTTCAAATTCTGCTCTTTTACAATGAATTCACAAATCCCTTCATGAGGTGGGCACATAGTGCACAGCCCTGAAACAAGGAAATGTGAAAGAGGTGTCTCAAGGCTGAGGAGAAACTGGTAACAACAAAGCTGGTGGTGTTTTGCCTTATTCTAAAGCACTTCACAGAATTAGAGGGGAGGATGTACTGCGAGAAACATTTCTCAAATTTCAATGTGCCTAGAGGCACCTCAGGATGGTGGTACATGCAGACTCTGATCCACAAAGTCTGGGGTGGGGCCTGAGATCGTGCATTTCTAATATTCTTTCAGGGTTTCCCAATGCTGCTGGTCCAGGGGCACACCGTGAGGAGCTAGTTGTAAGGAAGAACATCCGTCTGGGCAGCAGAAGGCTTGCATCCAAATCTCAGCTGTGCATTTATAAGCCATGAAAACTTGGGCAAGTCTCACTCTAAGTCTGTGTCCTCACCTGAAAAGCGGGGGTTCTAACCACATCGCTAGAGTTATCAAGAGCCTTGAGGCTGTCCTCTGTCATCCCTTTACTGGGGCTCTATCCTAAGCATGTGCGCACACAGATGTGCAAGAATATTTCAGCCATCAAAGGTGTTTATCACAATATTTTTTATAATAGTGAAAAACAAGAAGAAACCTAAATAGCCAAAATTAGGGAAACGTTTTGGTAAGCTAGGATGTATCCACTGAATTGAATATTAAGTAGCCATTTAAAATCATATTTAGAGAGAAGACACAAGAATATGGGAAAATGTTCATGCACTAACACACTAAAGTTTTTAAGCCAAAATACAAACCTGTATGTACAGAATAATCTCCACACTAAATATATGAAATCCCCACCTTTGTTGACTCACAGGGACACTGAGAATAAAATGAGAGGAATTGATAACTCAGTGTATAACTAGGAGGCATTATTGTGACTCTTTTCTAATGGCACTGAGAAAATCCAGGTCAGGTCTCATTGTGTGCTTTGGCAACCTGCCCTAATTCTGCAACATAACATTTCCTAGAAGGGCCAGCTCCCATCTGAACATTCCCTCTCTGCAGGAAGAATTCATTCTGACTATGCTCTAAAATATGACTGTAAGGAGCAAAGAAGGTGCATTTCCTGTGTATGTTGTTACCTTTGTGAAAGAGGAATGAGGGGACAATTTTTTTAAGAGTTTTCTGGTACAAACTATTTAAAAGATAAGGTTCGAGGGGTAGAAGCTGATTTTAAGATCAAACTTGGGTTTGCATCTCAGATTTGTCATTTATTGGTTGTGAGACCTTGAATCCCTCAAACACCCATTTCTCTGAACTTCAATTTTCAAATCTACAAAACAGCTCTCACAGTATTCATCTCCTATAAAGTGGTTTGAGGAGTAAGTGAAGTAATTCATGGAAAGTGCCTAGTATAGTGTCTGGTACATAGTGGATTCTCAAGAAGGCATGGCTAATTGTGGAAGACAGGCCCTGAGGTGGCCCCTAGGCTCACACCTTGTGTAGGTACAGGTGGGATATTTGACTGGCTGGTAACCACTAGAATGTGAGTGCAAATGTGCAAATGAGATTAGAGGTACAATTATATACATAAGGCTCCGTCCTGCTAGCACACACCAGAGAGATTCACTGTCCACTGCTGGCTTGCAAGAGGTAAGCTGCCATGTTGCAAGAGGGAATTTAGAGAGGGCCACACAGTGAGGAATTGTGGGAACTGTGGGCCACCTCTGGTAGCTAAGAGTGGCCCCTGGCTTAGAGCCAGCAAGAAAACAGAGACCTCAGTCATACAACCAAAAGGAAATGAGTTCTGAATAATCTTGGAAATTAATTCTTCACCGCTGGAGCCTCTGCAGATTCCAATGCAGCCCAGCTGCCACCCTGATTACTGCCTGATGAGATCCTGAGCAGAGGACCCAGCTAAGCCATGCCAGACTCCAGACCGCGAGATAATACACGTGCTGTCTTAAGCCTCTAGATTTGTGGTAGTTAGTTACACAGCAATACAAAACCAACACGCTCATATAAAGTAGATAACTAACACTTATCTTTTGCCCACTGCAATGAACCAGCTCACTTCCTTCTCACCAATGTTTACTAAGCAGTCCCTATTCTGTTGGAGCTGAATCTTGGAATAGGGGATAGAACCTACCCTTGGTGACCTGAAAGTCATTAGAGGAGACAGAGGGAAAAAATCACAATAAAGGGCAGTAAGTGCTATGATCAAGAGAGTTGAGCTTCACAGTGGAACAGTTCAGCTAGATCACGAGGNCAGAGCAGAGTTTATTTTAAAATCTTAGACATGGGGGGTGGGGAGTGCCTGGCTATCTCAGTCGGTGGAATGTGTGATTCTTGATCTCGGGGTTGTAAGTTTGAGTCCACATTGAGTGTACAGATTACTTAAAAATGAAATCTAAAAATAAAATAAAATCTAAAACAGCAACAAAAAAATGTAGACATGGGGCAACCCCAGAACTGTCCACTGCATCAGTGGAACCAAATGCAGGCTCCCNTACCCAACGCACTCTTTATGATGCCTTCACAGCAATTTGATTCCATCAGTGAGAGTCTCGACCCCAGATACCCTTGGCTCTCACTAACTCAACAAGCAGGCCATACATTCTGTCTTTGATGCTAGGCAAACCTAGTATGGTTTTGATTAGATAATTCTAATCAATAAAGGTGTGCCAAAAGTGGGTGCTGGTCTTTCCTAACAACATCCCCAAATTTGGCCATAGTTAGGTATGTTTTACTTCCTACTATCTCACCCCACATTATTTGTACATCTCAGGATCCATGGAGGCCAATGAGGAAGAACTCCTGCAACTTTCCCCTCTTCTGCACTCCTTCCTGCAAGAGGGGGAAAAGATCAGCCGAGAGCAGAGTTTATTTTAAAATCTTAGACATGGGGGGTGGGGAGTGCCTGGCTATCTCAGTCGGTGGAATGTGTGATTCTTGATCTCGGGGTTGTAAGTTTGAGTCCACATTGAGTGTACAGATTACTTAAAAATGAAATCTAAAAATAAAATAAAATCTAAAACAACAACAAAAAAATGTAGACATGGGGCAACCCCAGAACTGTCCACTGCATCAGTGGAACCAAATGCAGGCTCCCTCACACAGAGCTATAACCCAGTACTGCACACACTCAAGTGTCATTAGGGAATGAGCAGCCCCCAGAATCGTCCGCCTCTCACCTATTCAACTTGGCTGCCTACAACGCTGTGGTTAACATGTATGTGTATGGTTTCATATATATACACACATATAATATATACACCTATTCACACACATATAATGAATTGAATTAAAACTAATTTCTGAAATTTTGCTTCCAGTTTCAGGTGATAGGGATGAAAGTTACTGCATCTTTACATGATCTGGTAAGACTGAGAGTCTAAAGGGGTTGGGTATTTTTTCATTTAATAAACCTTCATCAAGATGTCTAGACATCCAGTTCCTTTGAGCAGTGAATAACATGCTCAGCTATATATGGCAACCTTAGATGCAGGAAACTCGAAGATGCCCTTGAGGAGCCCATCTGGTTGGGGAAAGAATAGGGAAACACACATGATATCGTAACAGTGACATAATAACGTGATGTTCAAATACTATGAGAGGAGGAAGTGATCAAGGATAAGGAGGCATGAAAACATGGGGCCGGTTTAGGGATCACCGAATCTGCCTGGGCTGAAGGGGGAAGGAACTTTATTCTTCTGCTTCTGCACCAGTGGTTGTCAAGCCTAGAAGGTAATCTAAATCCCTTCAGGAGCACTGAAGTATTCAGCCATTAATAAATGAGGAAACCAGGCCCCAGGTGGCACAGTTGGTTGGGCGCCTGACTCTTGGTTTCAGCTCAGATCGTGATCTCCGGGTTGTGAGATCGAGCCTCACGTGGGGCTCCGGGCTCAGCACAGAGTCTGCATGAGATTCTCTTTCCCTCTGCCCCTCCCCGCCCACCCCTCCCATGCACGAGCTCTCTCTCTCTCCCTCAAATAAATACATGAATCTTTAGGGGCACCTGGGGGGCTCATTCGGTTAAGCATCTGCCTTCAGCTCAGGCCCTGGGATGGAGCCCGACATTGGCTCTCTGCTCAGCCAGGAGCCTGCTTCCCCCTCTCCCTCTGCTACTCCCCCTGCTTGTGCTTGCTTTCTCTCTCTCTCTCTCTCTCAAATAAATAAATAAAATCTTTAAAAATAAATAAACAAATCTTTTTTTTAAAGGAGGAAATCATGCCACTTGTAACAACATGAGCTAATATTATGCTAAGTGAAATAACTCAGGCAAAGGAAAACAAATACTGAATGATCTCACTTATATGTGGAACCTAAAGAAAAGCCAAAACAAACTCAGAAAAAGAAATCAGATTTGAGGTTACAGGGGGTGCAGGGGAGACAAGATAAAGGTGGTCAAAAGACATAAACTTCAAGTTACAAGATAAATAAGTGTCGGTGGTGTAACGTACAACAGAACGACTATAGTTCACACTGTTGTATCCTATATAGGAAAGTTCAGGGAGCAAATCCCAAGAGTTCTCATCACAAGGGAGAATATATATATGTATACATTTGTATCTATATAAGAGTTGTAACTAAACTTATCATAGGAATCATTTCACAATATATCTAAGTCAGATCATTATGCTGTAAACTTATACACTGCTGTATGTCAGTTATAGCTCAATGAAACTGGAAGAAATAAAAGCAGTGATTTAAAACTAAAAATGAGGGCTGCCTGGGTGACTCAGTCAGTTAAGCATACGACTTGATTTCAGCTGAGGTCGTGATCTCTGGGTCATGAGATCGAGCCCCCTCTCGGGCTTTGTGCTCAGTGCACAGTCAGCTTGAGATTCTCTTTCTCCCTCTCCCTCTTCCCCTCCCCCTCTCACACGTGCTCTCTCTCTCAAATAAATAAATAAAATCTTAAGAAAAAAAACAAAAAACTAAAGATGAGGGGTACCTGGCTGGCTCCATTGGTGGAGCATGCAACTTTGATCTCAGGGTTGGGAGTTGGAGCCCCACACTGGGCGTAGAGATTACATTTTGTAAAAAACTAAAAATGAGAAAAGAGAAAGGAAATGACCCCCCATGCTCACCCATCTGGGTGGAGCTTAAGCATCCGCTGTGTACTAAGTTCCCCCAGGTGATGCCAATGCTTTGCTGGTTAGGAACCACAGGTGTGAACCGAGCCCCCACCCAGCACCCAGTTTCTCGTGGTGAAATCGTAGTGTTCAGAACTTTCTCCCTACAATAAAAGGGAAGTGAAAGTTCTGTGGTCACTAGAACTGACAGCCCAGGTGAAATTTCAGTTCTGCTTTAGAAAGAGAAAAGCACCTGAGGCCTGAGGTGACCCGTCCATCTAATGGGCTAGCTACATGGGACGTTTAAGAACTTTCCATCCACTGATACAGCAGCTACAAGGATGCAGGGAGAGGGAAGGGGCAGCCTGGCCAAGAAAGCAGCCTATGGGCAGGAATCCTGATGAGGAACCTGTTCTGGTGCCTGTGAACCTGACGATGAGGCCACACCCACCAAAGGACTCTTCCTTGGTTATGACCTGTGTGTTTGGGAAATTCAGCGCTGGCTACCCGGTTGAGAGATAAAGCATGTTCCTAGGACACCAGCAAGGCAGGCACACACACAAACACACACACACACACACACACACACACACACACACACGCAAAATAAGAGGGGAAAATCTGCTTTTTTAAAAAAGCTCTGATGCCATCATAGGAAAAAATATTTCCCCTTAGGTTTGTGTATTATATATTGTTCCTAGTTCAAATTACTTGAGGGGATAGAGGCGTACCACAATTTTTTTTGCCTTTTTTAAATTAATAAACTTTACTTTTTAGAGCAGTTTTAGGTTCACAGCACAACTGAACGGAAAGTACAGAGTTCTGTCCCTGTCCTCACACAAGCATAACTTCCCCCACTATCAAAATCCCCCACCAGAGTGGTACATTGGTTACAATCCACGAACATACATTGATACATCATCACCCAAAGTCCATACTTTCCTTTAGACTCCTTCTTGGTGTTGCACACTGAGTATGGACAGATCTCTCATGACACGTATCCACCATTGTGGTATTGTGCAGAAGAGTTGCACTACCTTAAAAATCCTGTGTTCTGCCTATTCACCCCACTCCCCGCTAACCCCTAGCAATCTTTAATCTTTTCACTGTCTCCAAAGTTTTGCCTTTTCCAGAATGTCATATAGTTGGAATCATACAGTATGTAGCCTTTTATAGATTGGCTTCCTTTACCTAGTAACATGGATTTAAGTTTCCTCCATATCTTTTCACGGCTTAATGGCTCATTTCTTTTTAGAAGTAATAATATTCCATTGTCTAAATGTACCATAATTTATTGATCCATTCGGCCACTGAAGGGGATCTTAGGTGCTTCCAGGTTCTGACAGCTATGAAAAAGCTATTATAAACATCCATGTGCAGGTTCTTATGTGGACATAAGTTTTCAATTCATTTGGGTAAATACTATGGAGTGTGATTGCTGGATCATACAGTAAAAGTCTGTTTAGCTTCGTAAGAAAATGCAAACTGTCTTTCAAAGTGGCTGCACCAACTTGGCATTTGCACTGGCAACGAATGAGTATTCCTGTTGCTCCACACGCTCACCAGCATTTGGTGCTGTCAGTGTTGGGGATTTTGGTCCTTCTAATAGGTGTGTGGTAGGACCTCACTGTTATTTTAATTTGCAGTTCCCTAATGACATATGTTACTGAATATCTTTTCATATGCTTACTTGCCATCTGCATATCTTCTTTGATGAGATTGCTCTTTAGAATATCAATTTTAGATCTTTCTTCTTTTCTAACGTATGCATTCAATGCTATAAATTTCCCTCTAGGGGCACCTGGGTGGCACAGCGGTTGGGCACCTGCCTTCGGCTCAGGGCGTGATCCCGGCGTTGTGAGATCGAGCCCCACATCAGGCTCTTCCGCTGTGAGCCTGCTTCTTCCTCTCCCACTCCCCCTGCTTGTGTTCCTTCTCTCGCTGGCTGTCTCTATCTCTGTCGAATAAATAAATAAAATCTTTTTAAAAAATTTCCCTCTAAACTTTCACTGCATCCCGCAAAATTTGGTAAATTGTGGTCTCACTTCTATTTAGTTCAAAATAGTTCTTAATTTCTCTTGAGATTTCTTTGTCATTTAGAAATGTGTTGTAGTCTGAACACAGACATAGTACGATTTATATTCTGTTGAATTTGTTAATTCAATGTGTGGTTTTTAGCCCAGAATGTGGTCTATTTTGATGAGTGTGCCATGCGAGCTTGAGAAGAAATGTAACCTATTGTTGGATGAAGTAGTCTACAGATACCAGTTTTATCCAATTGATTGGTGGTGTTGTTGAGTTCACCTCTATCCCTGGATCCTGAGATCATGACCTGAGCTGAAATCAAGATTTAATTAATCTTGATTAATTAGCCAGTTGCTTAACCAACTAAGCCACCCAGGCACCCCCTCTCAACACTTTAAATACTTCACTCATCTTGCTTGCTTGCTTTCTGAGAAGATAATGTAGTTTTTACCTTCATTTCTCTTTAAATAAGAGTTTTGTTTTGTTTCCCTTCTGGCTTCTTTCAAGATTTTTTTCTTTATCTTTGATTTTCCAATGTTTGAATATGATATACCTAGGTATAGTTTTTTTTTTTTTTTTTTTTTTTTTTTTGTTTTTNTTTTTTTTTTTTTTTTTTTGGTCATTTATCCTGCTTGGTGTTCTCTGAGCTTCCTGGGGGTTGGGGTCTGACATGAATTTAGGGAAATTCTCAATCATCATTGCTTTAAATATTGCTTCTGTCCCTTTTTCTCTGTTCCTTCTAATACTCTCATTACATGTATGTTAAACTTTTTGTAATTGTCCCACAGTTCTTGGATATTCTATTCTGGGTTTTGGTTTCGGATTTGTTTTGGGGTTTGTTTTGTTTTGTTTTGTTTTCAGTCTTTTGTTCTCTCTGCTTTTCAGTGTTGGAAGTTTCTATTGTCATATCCTCAGGCTCAGAGATTCTTTCCTCAGCCGTGTGCTGTCTACTAATGAGCCCATCAGAGAGACATTCTTCATTTCTGTTACAGTGTTTTCTTTATTGCTAGCATTTCATTTCATTCTTTCTTAAAATTTTTTTTTCTGTTTACATTTCTGTTCTTGAATGTCGTATACTTTTTCCATTAAAGCCCTTGGCATATCAATCATAGCTTTTAAAAATTCCTGGTCTGATAATTCCAACATTCCTACCATATCTCCTTCTGGTTCTGGTACCTGTTTGGTTTCTTCAAGCTATGTTTTCTGCCTGTTGAGTATGCTCGTAACTTTTGTCGTTGTCGAAAGGCAGGCATGATGCACTGTGTAAAAGGAATTGCAATAAATGGGCCCTTAGTAACGTGGTGGTGAGGGGTAGGTGGCAGGAATAAATTCTACAATCCTACAATTAGGTCTCAGGGTTCAGTGAGCCTGTGCCCCGGGACTGTGAACTTTCCCCACGCTGCTCAGCTCCTGCCCCCATCTTAGGTGGAGCAGGATGGCTGGAAGGGCTGGAGTTATGTATTTCCCTTCCCCCAGGCAGGTTAGGTAGGCTCTGATAAAACCCCAGGAGGTTAAGCTCTGGTAAAATAGTTTATCCCGAGGACAGGCACTGTTAAGAACAACAGAATGCTCTCACATATTTCAAAATGGCTCCTTTTTCGCCTCCACCTGCCAAAAGTATGAGTACTTTTCTCCGATATTTACTCTGGGGATCTGCTGGAGCTCCTGAACGTAAAAGTCACAAAAATAGTGCCTCCTCCGCCCCACGAATGGGTCCCCTGGAGTTTTGAACTCTCAGAGTTGACCACACTGAGCCTCCAGCGATTTGTCCTTTACAGTTCAGGATTTTCTACCATGGAACTGCTTCCCAAGGCAATCTCGGCTCCTGAAAGTTGTAATTCTCCGTATCCACCTGTCTGTCCTCCCAATTCTGGGAACAGCAGTTTGCTCTGTGACCTCACTTCTTTGACAGATCTAAGAAAATCTGTTGATTTCTCAGTTTGTTCAGCTTTGTACTTGTGGTTAAGGGCAGAGCGGCAATTTCTAAGCTCCTTACATGCTGGAATTAGAAGCTGGAAGTCCCTCACCATGATTTTTTCAAGACTGAGGTTCTCTAAAAGGTTTTACTCTGCTCTCGGTGAACTGAATTTCAGTTAACATGTGTCAAGCACCAATCCATGAGCCAGATGTGTGGCAAATACTTTCACACGCATTATCTCATTAAGTCCTCACAACAGCCCTGAGAGGTGGGTATTAAAATTATCCCCATTTTACAGATGAGGAAGTGGATACTGGAAAAATTTTAATCAGTTGACAAGATTACACAAGTGGAAAGTAGAGATAATACTAAAACCCAGGTCTTCTTCTAACTCCAAGGCCAGGGACTTACCTTTGAAAAATGAAAAGTCTTAAATGATTTCCTGCTCCTCTTCCTCCTCTCTCTAGAACCTTCGCGTATGTTTGGGTTGGCATGGAGGTGTGGGCATTGGGAAAGCTGAGGTCCACCCACTGAATCAATGCCATAGCAGAGGCTTGAGCAACTACACGGCGAATGTAATTCAGGTTTACTCTGACCTCCCAAAATGTACTGCAGAATTAGTAGACAATTGTCACTGTCCAATTTCAGCAAGCAGTTCTCCCATTTCATTTTTGACTGTATAGACCAGAGGTTCTCAACCAGGGTCCACAGATTCCTCAAGGGTCCTCAGGGGCTTCAAGAGGTTTGTGAATCTCTTGAAATCACGTCCCATTTTGTAGGTGTGAGAAAACGTGAATTCTTCAAGGAGAGGGTTTTTCCTCTTTCGTTAAACTCTCAAAGCTTTCTCCAACACAAACGAGATTAAAAGATAATCAATACAGGCTTTGTCCAAGGTGAGTTTGTTTTTCAATTTCCTAACTCCAGCCCAGGGAAAGGACCAGATACAAGTAAGGAATGCAGCAATTCGTATCAGGAAATAATAATCACACTAATACTTCAGTAATTACTTTTTTCCTCTGTGCTGATAGAGACACAGATCTGGCTTTGGTAAAACCAGAAAAAAGAAACCCCAACAATTTGTGCTGAGACCAAGAGGATGCATCTGTTTCCGGAATCAACCAGATCAAATGAGCCCTGCATCAAACGCCGCCTGTGCGGAGACTTTATTTTCTTCCAAAGAAGGATGAAGCACTGACACAAAGGGGGTGGGGGAAATATGCCCAAGCCAAAGGAAAATACAAGCTCTACTCTGGGCTAATGCCAAGGATTTCTTGATATGGCGCCTTCTCCAAACTAAATTTCACTCCTAACAAGTATCATTACTAAAGTGCCTGTAAAGTAACTCCACTCTCTGGGATCTTTATACAACGGGAGGCTTTGGCTCCGTCTGACTTGTTTCAGTCAGTGCTACATTGCATATTTGCCACCCACTCCAGCATCTTCCCCACTCTCCTCATACCTGTCACGATCAGATCATGCTTAATTTTTTTTAAAGATTTTATTTATTTATTTTAGAGAGGGACAGGACGTGTGGGAGGGGCACAGGGAGAGGGAGAGACAAAATCTCAAGCAGACTCCATGCTGAGTGAGGATCCTGATGCAGGGTTCGATCCTAGGTCCCTGAGATCATGACCTGAGCTGAAACCAAGAGTCAGATGCTTAACTCACTGTGCCACCCAGGTGACCCAAGCCATGCCTAATTCTTTGCCAATGTTCTCAGTTGCCTCTGCACCTTTGCATTTGCTCTTCCCTCCCATTTGTTGTTCCCTCTACTTGAAATGCACTTCAGGGGCACCTGGGTGGCTCAGCCATTAAGCGTCTACCTTCGGCTCCGGTCATGATCCCAGGGTTCTGGGGTAGAGCCCTGCATGAGGCTCCCTGCTCAGCGGGAAGCCTGCTTCTCCCTCTCACACTCCCCTTGCCTGTGTTCCCTCTCTCGCTGTCTCTCTCTGTCAAATAAATAAATAAAATCTTAAAAAAGAAAAATGAAATGCACTTCAACCCCCCTGGCTATCTCCTCCTCAGCCCAAGGGACGTTTCTTCTAGACAGTTTTCTTCAACCCTTTAGGAAGAATTGTCTGCCCTCGATACCTCCATAGTTCCTGTGCTTACACTTTCCCTACCACCCAGGAGGGCAGGAGAGGGGTCTTTCGCCTGGGACCTCAAGGTGCACCTTACATGTAATAAGCTTTACTGAATATGTGTGAAATGAATGAGCAGTCAATTTCCCACCAGTGCCTAAATAAGGAGCAGTAAGTAATAGACTCTTGCGTAAATATTCTGCTGTTGAAAGTAATAGAAAAAATGTTCTTTTTTTTTCCCCTCTTGGAACCTGGGGGTTTTAGAAATACTGACCTCTCAATATCAAAAAGTTCAAGTTAACACACCTGCCCATATCAAAGATGCTGTAAGAAAAAAAGAAATGATTACATAATCTGACTTATTATAAGAAAACAGATTGTGTAAGACACTTAGAAAAAAGAAAAAGAAAAGTTTTGGATTTTAGCCTCAAAAATATATTTTCTTTTTTCTGAGGACATTACTGTGATGTTTGGGGTAAATGGCCACCATTGAACATTTCTTTAAATCTTCTGCATGGGACATATAAATTGCTTTAAGTATCTGGTTTTCCAAGAAGCTGAATCAGAGCTGTTTATTTAGTCATAATGATGTTCAGCTCTATGTTCGAGAAATCTGGTTGCAAAAGAGAGAACTATAAAAAGCATTTAACTCCCTTCCTCTAAGAAAGATAATGTGTGGAGAGAAAGAAGGAAAATGAACCAGAGATCAATGACTTCAGTAATTACATCTGATTGGGAAGACCTGAGCCTGGTCTCTGATTGCTTCATGACTTAAGGCAAATGAAATTAATTTAATCCCCACAAAAAGAAAGACTCTAATCCATATTCTTGAAAGAAGAGAAGAGCTGCTCTCTTTCCTGCAGGCAGGTAGCTGCATAAAATGACCAGCCCATGCTAGGATTCTGATTCTTTTTTCATGCTGACATGGTATAAGATCGTAAGTTTTTAGAGTTAAAAGGGACTTGGAAGATCAATTACTCCAGCTATCACCCATACCCATCCTGATTGGACTCATAGCGCTCTGTCATATCTCGGAGAGCACACAGGTGGAATCCAACCTGGAATAGACTTCTCTCAGAAGAATGTGGTCCTCTGAATATTTGCCCCAAGGATCATCTGGTCGAAATGCCTTCATTTCTCTCACAAGGAGGACGCTGTCTAAATATAGGCTCCCCACAGATACGCCCATTGCCTTATGATGAACAAAGTGTGTTCTCATCACAGCATCTAATTCAATAAAGAATGATCCAATGGCTCTCCGGGGTCACCCAGCTTGTTAATGGTGGAAACTGGACCAGAATTCCTGGTATAATTCTCTTTCCCCTTCACCACGATACTTATTATCCCAAAATGCTGCTTGTACAGTCCTGAGCAGGAGGGTTTGGCCATATCAATGAGAGAATATGGAGGCAACTTTCAAATTCTGCTCTTTTACAATGAATTCACAAATCCCTTCATGAGGTGGGCACATAGTGCACAGCCCTGAAACAAGGAAATGTGAAAGAGGTGTCTCAAGGCTGAGGAGAAACTGGTAACAACAAAGCTGGTGGTGTTTTGCCTTATTCTAAAGCACTTCACAGAATTAGAGGGGAGGATGTACTGCGAGAAACATTTCTCAAATTTCAATGTGCCTAGAGGCACCTCAGGATGGTGGTACATGCAGACTCTGATCCACAAAGTCTGGGGTGGGGCCTGAGATCGTGCATTTCTAATATTCTTTCAGGGTTTCCCAATGCTGCTGGTCCAGGGGCACACCGTGAGGAGCTAGTTGTAAGGAAGAACATCCGTCTGGGCAGCAGAAGGCTTGCATCCAAATCTCAGCTGTGCATTTATAAGCCATGAAAACTTGGGCAAGTCTCACTCTAAGTCTGTGTCCTCACCTGAAAAGCGGGGGTTCTAACCACATCGCTAGAGTTATCAAGAGCCTTGAGGCTGTCCTCTGTCATCCCTTTACTGGGGCTCTATCCTAAGCATGTGCGCACACAGATGTGCAAGAATATTTCAGCCATCAAAGGTGTTTATCACAATATTTTTTATAATAGTGAAAAACAAGAAGAAACCTAAATAGCCAAAATTAGGGAAACGTTTTGGTAAGCTAGGATGTATCCACTGAATTGAATATTAAGTAGCCATTTAAAATCATATTTAGAGAGAAGACACAAGAATATGGGAAAATGTTCATGCACTAACACACTAAAGTTTTTAAGCCAAAATACAAACCTGTATGTACAGAATAATCTCCACACTAAATATATGAAATCCCCACCTTTGTTGACTCACAGGGACACTGAGAATAAAATGAGAGGAATTGATAACTCAGTGTATAACTAGGAGGCATTATTGTGACTCTTTTCTAATGGCACTGAGAAAATCCAGGTCAGGTCTCATTGTGTGCTTTGGCAACCTGCCCTAATTCTGCAACATAACATTTCCTAGAAGGGCCAGCTCCCATCTGAACATTCCCTCTCTGCAGGAAGAATTCATTCTGACTATGCTCTAAAATATGACTGTAAGGAGCAAAGAAGGTGCATTTCCTGTGTATGTTGTTACCTTTGTGAAAGAGGAATGAGGGGACAATTTTTTTAAGAGTTTTCTGGTACAAACTATTTAAAAGATAAGGTTCGAGGGGTAGAAGCTGATTTTAAGATCAAACTTGGGTTTGCATCTCAGATTTGTCATTTATTGGTTGTGAGACCTTGAATCCCTCAAACACCCATTTCTCTGAACTTCAATTTTCAAATCTACAAAACAGCTCTCACAGTATTCATCTCCTATAAAGTGGTTTGAGGAGTAAGTGAAGTAATTCATGGAAAGTGCCTAGTATAGTGTCTGGTACATAGTGGATTCTCAAGAAGGCATGGCTAATTGTGGAAGACAGGCCCTGAGGTGGCCCCTAGGCTCACACCTTGTGTAGGTACAGGTGGGATATTTGACTGGCTGGTAACCACTAGAATGTGAGTGCAAATGTGCAAATGAGATTAGAGGTACAATTATATACATAAGGCTCCGTCCTGCTAGCACACACCAGAGAGATTCACTGTCCACTGCTGGCTTGCAAGAGGTAAGCTGCCATGTTGCAAGAGGGAATTTAGAGAGGGCCACACAGTGAGGAATTGTGGGAACTGTGGGCCACCTCTGGTAGCTAAGAGTGGCCCCTGGCTTAGAGCCAGCAAGAAAACAGAGACCTCAGTCATACAACCAAAAGGAAATGAGTTCTGAATAATCTTGGAAATTAATTCTTCACCGCTGGAGCCTCTGCAGATTCCAATGCAGCCCAGCTGCCACCCTGATTACTGCCTGATGAGATCCTGAGCAGAGGACCCAGCTAAGCCATGCCAGACTCCAGACCGCGAGATAATACACGTGCTGTCTTAAGCCTCTAGATTTGTGGTAGTTAGTTACACAGCAATACAAAACCAACACGCTCATATAAAGTAGATAACTAACACTTATCTTTTGCCCACTGCAATGAACCAGCTCACTTCCTTCTCACCAATGTTTACTAAGCAGTCCCTATTCTGTTGGAGCTGAATCTTGGAATAGGGGATAGAACCTACCCTTGGTGACCTGAAAGTCATTAGAGGAGACAGAGGGAAAAAATCACAATAAAGGGCAGTAAGTGCTATGATCAAGAGAGTTGAGCTTCACAGTGGAACAGTTCAGCTAGATCACGAGGGATCTGGCTGAATTTGGAATCAGCCAGGCAGAGAGGAGGAGGAAAGAAAGGTATTCCAGACTGATGGACTGGCACAGCCAAAAGCATGGGCGTGAGAAGTTGCACACTGTACCTCAGGAAAACCAAGTGGTCGACAAGGAATTTTCACCAGATAAAAGTACCCCCAGCTAATAAATGAGGAAGGAATTATAGATTTAGAATATCACTGTTCTGTAACCTTAAGCCCCTGATGAAATAATAGATCTAGGCAATGATCGTTAATGTCTGCTCAGAGAGAAACAACCAGACATCAAGTCCTTTTATACTGTGGTAAAAATCGCGTAACATTAAATTCACCTTTTTAACCATTTTAAAGTGTACAATTCAGGGGCATTTACTGCATTCACAATATTGTGCAACCATCACCACTATCTAGATCTAGAACATTTTCATCTCCCCAAAAGGAAACCCCACACCCATTAAGCAGTTGCTCCCCATTCCTCCCCTCCTCCAGCCCATGGCAACCACTAACCTGCTTTCTGTCCCTATGAATTTGTCTATTCTGCATATTTCACATAAATGGGAAAATCACGCAATACGTGGCTTTTATGTCTGGCTTATTTAGCACATTTTCAAGATTCAACCATGCTGTAGCATGCGTCAGTACTTTATTCCTTTTTATGGCTGAATAATAGTTCATAGTATGGATATGCCATGTTTTGGTTATTCATCTACTATTTGATGAACATTGGGGTTGTTTCCACCTTTTGGGTTTTGTGTATAATGCTACAATGAACATTTGTGTGCAACTGTTTGTTTGAATACCTGTTTTCCCCTCTTTTGAGTCTACGCCTTGGAGGAGAATTGCAGGGTCATATGATAATTCTACATTGAACCTACTGAAAAACTGCCAAACTGCTTTTCACTACTGCTGAGCCATTCTACATTCCCACCAGCCATAGATGAGTGCTGAAGCTCCCCCACATCCTTGTCAACACTTAGGTTCTGGTTTTTGTTTGTCTGGCCATCGCAGTGGTGTGAAGTGATATTACCAAGTGCCTTTGGTGGAAGTACACCTGTGAAGTATTCTTGACAAGGTTGAACTGACTTAGATGGAGCCCCTAGGGCTGTGCTGTGCAAAAAAAAAAAAAAAAAACAAGTAACTACTGGCCACAAGCAGCTATTCACACTTGAAGTGCAGACTAGCAACATTTCAAGTGCTAATAGCTACTTCTCGTGGCCAGCAGTTACTGTTTTTTGCACAGCACAGATGTACAGGAAGTATACAGCACATGCTGGATTCTGAGGCTTAGCATGAAAAAGAATGTAAAATATTTCTTTAATCATCTTTTATATATACTACATGCTGAACTGTTCGTATTTTGGTTATATTGGGTTAAATAAGACATATTATTAAAACAAATTTCAGGGGCGCCTGGGAGGCTCAGTTGGTTGGGCATCCAACTCTTGATCTCAGCTCAGGTCTTGATCTCAGGGGTCCTGAGCTCAGGCCCTGTGTTGGGCTCCATGCTGGATGTGGAGAGGACTTAAAAAAAAAAAAATGAATTTCATCTTCTCATTTCCACTTTATTCTTGTAAAGATTTTATTTATTTGAGAGAGAGCGTGCACACAAGCTGGGAGGAGGGGCAAAGAGAGAGGGAGAAGCAGACTCCCCGCTGAGCTCAATCCCAGGACCCTGGGATCATGACCTGAGCCAAAGGCAGATGCTTAACCAACTGAGCCACCCAGGTGCCCCTCATTTCACTTTATTAATGTAGCTACTAGAAAATGTTAAGTTGCCCTTGCGATTTACATTCTATTTTTACTGGACAACACTGCTCTAAATCTAAGTATCAGTTTACAGGAAATACAGAGAACAAACATGCTAAACAACATCATAAGGTTGCCATCCTTAAAATCGAATATGTGGGAACTACAAAAGACTCCGTTTCTTCAATAAATAAATTGAAAGGTTAGAAAAAGAGGGTGGGGAGCCTATGGGTTAAAAGAAATGTGAGAGACATACCAGCAACCTTGTTTGGATACCAGTTAGAGAAACCAGCACTAACAATCTAAAGAAATTTGAATGCCTACTGGTTATTTGATGATATTAAGGAAATATTGTTTTTTAGATTCATAATGGTATTTTGATTATCTTTTTTAAGGCTCCTTAATTCATCCATATACTTATTGAAATATTTACAGATGAAATAATATGATGTTGGGAATTTGCTTCTAACTAATCCATTAGGAAGAGTGATGGGGGCATGGATAGAACGGTATTGGTCATTCATTGATAATCGCTGAAGAGGGGTGATAGTATATGGAGGGGCCGTTATACTATCCTCTCTACTTTTATGTATGTGTGACATTTTCTATAGCTGATTTTTTTCAGCATGGAGTGTTCAGGGAACTGCAAGAAACTTAAATGTCCAAAGAATACAATGTTGACATATAGCAGGGAGAGGGAAGAAAGGAACCGAGATGAGATTAAAAAGTTAGGATGAGCCCAGACTACAGGCCTAATATGCCACACTAAAGCACACTAATAAAGTTAGATTTTACCTCCAAGAGTCTGGCATGTTACAAACTTTACTGTGCATAGGAATCACCTGGGAAGCATAATGAAACTACACATAGTAACCATGAGTTATTTTCACCACATGGGGTATCAGCCCTCTCCCATGCCATGTGAATGCTCCAGTCCGATGGGCGTGCAATTCACAAGTAGCCACAGGAACCGGTATTCCGGTCAATAGTGATTTGTCAAGGGGTGGACTGCGACATCAGCAGAGCCAATTAGTGTCTTTCTCTGAGATTGATGTACGAACAACAGAAGAAAGAACTTCCCTTTTGGATGGCATTGAGAAGCTGGAATTCTATAAGCCTGGAAATGCCAGCAGCCATTTTCGCAGGCACATAGAAGACAGTTTGTAGTAGGAGAGAATGAACTTCAAATGTATTTTTATTTTTATTTTTTTTTAAAGATTTTATTTATTTTTTCGACAGAGATAGAGACAGCCAGCGAGAGAGGGAACACAAGCAGGGGGAGTGGGAGAGGAAGAAGCAGGCTCATAGTGTAGGAGCCTGATGTGGGGCTCGATCCCATAACGCCGGGATCACGCCCTGAGCCGAAGGCAGATGCTTAACCGCTGTGCCACCCAGGTGCCCCTCAAATGTATTTTTATTTTTATTTTTTGAAAGATTTTATTTATTTATTTGACAGAGATAGAGACAGCCAGCGAGAGGGGGAACACAAGCAGGGGGAGTGGGAGAGGAAGAAGCAGGCTCATAGCAGAGGAGCCTGATGTGGGGCTCGATCCCACAACGCTGGGATCACGCCCTGAGCCGAAGGCAGACGCTTAACCGCTGTGCCACCCAGGTGCCCCTCAAATGTATTTTTAAAAAGCAGAGTCCATAGAGAGAATGAGAACATTTGATATTGACCAGTGCTGTCCAACAGAGATATAATGTGAACCACAAGGGCAAGCTGCACATGCAATTTTAAATTTCTAGTGTCTATGCTAAGAAAAATAAGAGGAGGGACACCTGGGTGGCTCAGTCAGTTAAGCATCTGCCTTCGGCTCAGGTCATGATCCTGGGTTCCTGGGATCGAGTCCCGAGTCCAGCTCCCTGTTCAGCAGGGAGCCTGCTTCTACCTCTGCCTTCCACTCCCCCTGCTTGTGCTCTCTCTCTCTCTCTCTCTCTCTCTGACAAATAGATAAAATCTTAAAAAAAAAAAAAAAAAAAAAAAAAAAAGAAAGAAAGAAAGAAAGAAAGAAAGAAAGAAAGAAACGTTAAGAGGAAACAGATGAAATTAATTTTCATGCTATATTTTCTTTAATCCAATATTTTGGATTGTTTGGTTTTGTTTCTGTTTTGTTTTTCTCAGCATAGGAAATATAGTCAATAACGCTGTAACGATGTTGCGTGGTGACAGATGGCAACCATGCCCATGGTGGCGAGCATTGAGCAATGCACACGATCGTGCTGTACAAGTTTTCTCTGTTATTCTGTCTTTGAAAGTCAGTACATACCTCACACTTGCATCACATTTCAGTTCGCGCTAGTTGCGCTGAAAGTATTCAACAGCCACAGGTAGCTCACAGCTGCTTTATTGAGAGCTCATCCCTGAAGCCATTCTTGCTGAAGCCAGCTCTTGCTCTAACTGTGTTTTCTTAGATTCTGTATTGGTCTATTTGGTACCTGAGCTAACAGCTAAAGTGGTTTACATCTCCCTTGAGATCCAGAGTCCATACTCTGAAATCACCTCCTTCAGCTAACTCACATACCAAGCCATTATGTTCCGTGCCCTAAAACAACCCCAGGGTCAGGTATGAGACAACTAAGAACAGTTGCTATGCCCCCAAAGGCCACCTGATTTATTCAAAGTAGCCAATCCTAAATTGCCTTGCCTTTGCTGCAGAAATCCCAATCAAGGCAGGGGTCTATGCCTCCCCCACCATCCCACCACCCCCTGCTCTCTTCTGCCTCCCAGCAAACGTGGTGCTTCCCTAAATGGCCCTGTGTGGCATGGCATAGCCCCTCCTCTCATATTGACCTCTCCGTGTCATCATTCAATCACCTCCCTAAATTAAAATCCTGCAGAGACAGTGAAGATCGTTTTACCCCCTGAACTTCCCAGTCAGAAGACATAATGGGTTCCTTTTTTTGACCTCAGCTAGTTTGACATGGGTTACTGTCACTTACAACCTCAAGAATTCAGGCTACATATCCAGAGCCCCAGGTTCTATTCCAAACTCTAGATAGTACATCTGAATACAATGATTCTTTTATAGCCAACCATGTGTAGACCTCAGGCTGGAGTTTGGGAACCCTCACTGTGGGCCAAAAGGCCATGGCAAGTTCTTAAGCAGATGGAATGAAATGATCAGATTTGCCTTTTAGGACAATCACTTCTGGCAGTTGGCTTGGAAGATGGCCCAGGAGGGCAAGAGATGAGAGCAAGGCCATTTGCAGGCCTGATGGGGCCACATAGATTGGTGGTGCAGATTCCCCAAGCTCAAGTGCCATTCCCAGGCCACTGGGTGTAAAAGGAAAAGGAAGGGATGTGGGCATTTGCTGACGCCGAGAGCTGGGTCTGCTCCCTTTGTGCTGCTTGCCCAGGAGGGCGTATTTTTGGGAAGGGGTGTGTTCTTAGAGTAGGGAGGAAGTCGCCACCCCATTGGAAAGAATCTGCCACCCTGCCTTCCAGCTGAAATATCAGATAGAGACTGTTCTTCTCCATGGGCAGCAGGAATGGAATGGCCAACATTTTTTGGGTTTTTTTTTTTTTTTGAGAGCGAGATTATATGAAAGAACATGATGTCTTAGGACTCACAACCGGGAAAAAAGATAAGGGAAAAGTGGCAAGTTAGAAAGTCCATTGTGTATGTTATCTCTATTATTTTAGATTAAGAAAAAGTAAATATGGCACAAAGGGTTTACCGTTTATGCCAGCCTGGTCCAAAACTTTTGCTTTTATCCTTTTTCCTTGGTTTTGCATTCTGGCAGAGGTTTTCCCTGGGAATTTTCTGGGGCTCAGCATCACACTGCCTTGCTAAGAAAGAGATCAGGAGGCCCATGGAGCCAAGCAAGGGAGCGGTGCAAAAAAAGAAAAAAACAAAAACAAAAACTCCCCAAACTCTGGAGACATTTGGAAACCTTTGGCATGCAGGTGCTTAAAAACACATTCTTGGGGCGCCTCAGTGGCTCAGTCCATTAAGCGTCTGCCTTTGGCTCAGGTCATGATCCTGGGGTCCTTGGATGGAGACCCGCGTTGGGCAGGGAGCTTGCTTCTCCCTCTCCCACTCCCCCGCTTGTGCGCGCTCTCTCTTTTCCTCTGTCAGATAAATAAATAAAATCTTTAAACACACACACACACATTCTTTTCCAGTAGGTATATAAAAAGCAGGGCTGGCATTTGCAACACTGGGATTCCAAATGGAAAGATAAGGGAAGTGCTGGGCATATCCAGGGAGGGCAGCAAGCTGGCTCCGGAGAACCCTCACTACTCTGGTGACTACAGTCCAGGCCGCAACTGTCCTCAGCCTAGCCATTCAGAACCCAGATCTTGTCAGCATCCCAGGGCAGCCTTAGCTCTTAGAGGCAGACACACAGTAGCTAAGCTCGTAAAACTAATGGCTGAAACTATAATGCCAATTTATTAAACAGTACACTTCGAACAGTAAACTCACTGAGCTGGGGCTCAGACACTTAATATACCCAAACTCCAGTACATAGTCATAATAATCAAAAGCAATAATGAAAGCTAACTTTTACCAAGCTCCTCCTATGTGCTAGTCACTGCGCTAATTCTTCATGTGAATTTTTTCCCTTAATCTGAAATAGGCACTTCCATTATCCTCAAATTACAGATGAAAAAATTGAGGCACAAGGATGTTATACTTAATTAGCCCAAGGTCATATGTCTACTCCCCATCTGGCCCTTGAACTAGAAGTGAACAGGACAAAAAGTTTACAGAAAACTTGAATGAGAGACTTTGTGAGCGCAAGCATGATTACTTTGGAGTATAGGTAGAGCACATTACACCTCCACCCCCCAGCCCTGGATGAGCCCTCCTTACCCAGAAGACAGGTGGCTCTAGAAGCCTGAGGAAGAGGCATTGGCACACACTTGGCAGTCCTTACGTTGAGACCCTTCAACTTTGGCCACAGGAACGCTCCATCAACTAGGCTCGTGGACAGAGTATCTGGATAAATGGATAAATGGAAGCCAGAGCTGAAGAGGAAGAAGAGGCAGACTGATAGGCTGGTTTAAGAGCGTATGAGACTGGGGGCCTGGGTGGCTCAGTCAGTTAAGCATCGGCCTTTGGCTCAGGTCATGATCCCAGGGTCCTGGGATTAAGTCCTGCATTGGGCTCCCTGAACAGGGAGCCTGCTTCTCCCTCTGCCTCTCTCTAGGTCTCTCATGAATAAATAAATAAAAATTAAAATTAAAAAAAGAGCATGTAAGACGTACTTCTCTGAGGGCTCTCAGAAATTATTTGGGAACACTGTAGTGGCTGGAGCTAACAATGAGAAGAAATTGCCATGGAGACGCACATGCCCATGTCAGCAGGACCAAGGCATTCTCTCCCTGAAAACAGACCCACAGAGGACACCAAACTGTAACCCATCTGAGTGTCACTTCCTCAGGACACTTCCTCTGACGCCCTCCTCCCCTTCTTTCCTCCCCAGGTGCCATCTGGCCATAATAGACACAGCATCCTCCACTTCTGACTCTAGCTCTTACTGAACTGGACTTGGATACATTTCTTGACTGTCTTTCTCCTCCGCTGGACTGTCAGCCCCCTGAAGACAGGAACCCTATCTGTTGGCACTTCCACTCCAACCGTGGCATCTCATATGATGACAGAGCATAGCAAACATTCAAAAATAGTATTTCTCTTCTCCCGAGCACAGACAAGCTTCTCGAGTCATCTTACCACCTATTCGTGCTCCAGCCTGCTCCAATCTGGTGACCTTCTGTCATTCTGCCGGTGTCACCACCACCTCCACGCGCCAAACCCAATAGACACTCTGAGTCTTGATTTACCTAATCTTGGAGCAGCTCTTGATACAGTTGACCACTGTCTCTGGTTTAAAATGCCTTCCTTTAGGGATGCCTGGGTGGCTCAGTCCATTGAGCATCTGCCTTCAGCTCAGGTCATGATCCCAGAGTCCTGGGATCGAGTCCTGCATCAGGGCTCCCTGCTGATCAGGGAGCCTGCTTCTCCCTCACCCTCTGCCTCTGCTCCTCCTGCTTGTGCTCGCTCGCTCTCTCTCTGTCAAATAAATAAATAAAATCTTTAATAAATAAATAAATAAAATACTTTCCTCTGGGGTGCCTGGCTGGCTCAGAGCATGTCACTCTTGATCTCAGGGTTGTAAGATTGAGCCCCACATTGGTTGTAGAGATTACCTAAGATTAAAAAGATCTTGAAAGAAAGAAAGAAAGAAAGAAAGAAAGAAAGAAAGAAAGAAAGAAAGAAAGAAAGAAACAAAGAAAGAAACAAAGAAAGAAACAAAGAAAGAAAGAAAGAGAGAGAAAGAAAATACTTTCTCCGAAACTCCGATACCACTTCAGACCCATTAGGACTGCCATTATTTTTTTAAAAAATTTTTAACAGAAAATAAGGTTGGTAAGGATGTGGACATATCAGAACCCTTGTGCAATGGTGCAGCTGCCGTGGAAAATAGTGTGACAGCTCCTCAAGAAATTAATCAGAGAATTACCATAGAATCCAGTAATTCCACTTCTGGGTATATACCTCCCAAAAAATTCAAAGCAGGGTCTCAAAGAGATATTTGTATACCCATAGTCAAAGCAGCATTATTCACAATAACCAAAAGGGAGGAGCAACCCAAATTATCCATCAGTAGATGAATGGATAAACAAATGTGGTATATACATACAATGGGGTATTTTTTTAAATTTTTAAATTTTAAAAATGTAAAAATATTTTTTAAAAAGCTTCAGAAAAAGAAGGAAATTCTGATAAATGCTAGATGAACCTTGTATGTATCACACCAAGTGAAATAAGCCAGTCGCAAAAGGACAAATACTGTATGAGTTCATGCATATGAAATACCCAGAGTAGCAAAAGTCATAGAGACGAAAATAGAGTAGTGGTTGCCAGGGAAGGTGGGGAAGAGAGGATAGAGTATTGGATCTCAGTTTGGGAAAATGAAAAAAGTTCTGGAGATAGACAGTGGTGATGGTTGCAAAACAATGTGAGTGTACTTAATGCCACTTGAACTGTATACGTTAAAATGGTTAAAATAGTAAATTTTATGTTTTATGTGTGTGTGTGTGTATACATATTTTTAATAAGCTTTACACCCAACGTGGGCTTAAACTCTACCCCGAGATCAAGAGGGGTCCACCGACAGAGCGAGCCAGGTACCCCAGTTATATATTTTTACCACAATAAAAAATGCATTCTCTCTCAACTGCTATTATACTTCATGCTCCTGGCTTCTCCTTTCCTACTTCTCTGGCCACTTCTCAGTCTCATAGTCAATTCCTCCTCTACCTGGATGAGAAACGCTGTAGCCTTTCCTCCCTTCCTTCAACAAATATTTGAGTGTCTATTCTGTGCTAGGAATAAGCAGTGAATAAAAGACACAAAGTTTCTCCTTATGGAGCATATATTCTTACTAGATAGGAGATAATCTATCAACAAATAAGTAAGCAACTATGTGGTATGTTAGATGGTCACAAGAGATACAGAAAAAATAATAAAACAGGTTAAGGGAGATTGGAAGAGCCAAGGATGGAAGTTGCATTTTTTATAGGATGGTCTGATAAGGTTACGTTTGAGCAGTGAAATGGAGCAAGGAATGTTGTTCCACAGAGCAGCTTTCTAAGCAGATGGCAAGCGCAAAGGCCCTGAGGCAGAACAGAGTTTAACGTGCTTGAAGGATAGCAGAGGCCAGGATGAGAGAAACAGAATGAGAAAAAAGAGAGCGTGTACTCCAGGAGGCAATGGGGCAGGGGATGTAGGTCATAAACAGCCTTGGAGACCACTTTAGTCTGAGTGAGATGAGAAATAAACAGTGTTTGGGGCAAAGGAGTGACATGAGCTGTCTAATGCTCTGACAGGACCACTCTGGCTACTGTGTTAAGAACAGACTGGAGGAGGGAAGGGTGAAAGCAGGAGCTACTGCACCAATCCAGGCGAGAGGAGAAGATGGCTTGGAACAGAGAGGCCGTGGCAGACATAACAAAAAGTGGAAAACTGAGGATGCTCCTGGAGGGAGGATTTGTTGACAGATTGGATATGGGATGTGAGAAAAAGAGGAGTGATCAGGTAATTCAAATTTGGGGGCTTGAGCAACCAGATGGAAATGTCATTTACAGAGTTCGAGAAGACCGAGAGGGTCAATGTCCAGGTTGGGCTTTGACTATTTGGGCTGAGAAACCTATCAGACATCCAAGTGGAGATGTCAAGTAGGCAGCTAGATGTGGACCTGGAGTTCGGCACAGACACAGAACTTCAAGGTCCAATTCTGGGTCCTCCTTCCTCTTCCTCTTCTCCTTCTATGTTACCTCACCCATTTCTTCAGCTTTCAACACCCCCTGTAGGCTTTGTGGGCTCTCTGCTGGTATTTAAATGTCAGACAGTACCATGTGACATTGTCTCCCTTCCCTGAAAGTCTCTATGGGTGAGGTCACTGGCAGTCTCACTGCCCCAACTGTGCGCTTTAGTGAACTTGGCAATTGCTAACAGACGTGTGCTATCATGCAGCTGTACAAGGAAACAAAAATCACATTTTTTGAAGGTTCCTGACTGTCCAGGACATTTTTCAAAAGTTCTCTGTAGGATTTTCAGAACAAAATTAGGTGTGAACCATATGCACTTTGGAAAGGAATGAGCTGGCCACTGTAGGGCTAAGATTGGTATTGTTCACAGAATGAAATTCCTGTTCACTGATGTTGTTTTGGGTTGGGCTGACCTTATGAACTGGATTTCTTTTCAGATGGGTGTATTTTTCCTTATTGCAAATTTCCTTCAATTCATCAGCAGAAATTCTAGCCACTTTGCTGGGAGCTTGTGACCCTGGGTTGGACGGCTTATGTACTTGCCTTTTGACAAATGCTTATTTATTTATTTTTTTGGAGTTTCTGCTTGGCACTTCCCTCTTTCCCTCTGGTGACCTTTTCTGTCACTACTCTTTGGTTTCATCCCCAATGAATCACTTCCTTTGGGTCACTTGAGTCTTTCTCCTGTAGGAGAATCTAACAATTTTTAATGACGAAGTTGAAAAAGACCTTCCTAGGTCCCTGCTTTACCATTCATTCAGCGATTCCTTGGTTTCATGACTTGGGTGCAATCCACACATCCGTTGCTACATTTGTCCATACCATAGGAATTGCCATGGTGCTCCAAAGGGCATTGCATTTTCTAACACAATCCACACAGCACCACGGGTAATTTGTGGCAGGCCCGGGTCCTCTCAGTGTAGCCAAGTGTGGCCTGAGAGAACTCATTTTCTCTGAATTTTCTTACCCACCAATGTTTACTTTATTTATCTATAACCTGTCTTCTTGCAAGAAGAACATAAGGCTACTTGCAAAAATGCAAGCACTGTACCAAAATAAAACAAATTTGAGATGAGCAATATATAGCCAAGGGAAATAGAATGCAAGTCATGATGTCTTTGCTAGAGATGAGACAAAAGTTGGCTCAGAGTCTCCTGATAAGCAACACAAGAAACATCATGAGTTACAAAATGCACAGAACCCCTAAAGGATAAATACACCAGTTGCATAGGCCCAACACACCGGCGCTATCTCCCATGGGTCCTCCCAAACGACTTTAGAAACCAGTGTCCTAATAATGTCTTTCTCAGAGCACAGTGAAGGATTTCACAGACCCTCCTTATAATACCAAAGCACCAGTTACCAGAAGTGTTTCTACCTGAGGCTACAAAAACATGACGTCCTCCAACACTACCAGAGGGTGAAGGACGGATGGAATGACCTCCAGAGAAATGCTGGGAGGGCCTCAGGGAAGAGAAATGAGAAAAGCGTCTGGTGACAGCCCTTCGACCTTTGGGGCACTGTAAAAATGCCAACACCCCTCAGGAGCTAAGGATTTGATCAACTCTGTTATTGGGCCTGTGATGACCAAAGAACCTGCTGGTTTTAGTAAATTCAGTGATCTGAATGCCACGGCCGCCCCCCAATCCTTCTGTCTGCCTCCCCCACCCCCCCACAGAAGAATAGGATAGGAGGAGGCAGTCTTAAGAGAAGCTAAGGAACAGTCCCAAGAAGGGATGTGAAAGAGAGCCTCACTTAAATAGGGCCTGGTAACCTTCCGTGGGTTCCTTTGGCCCCACACTGACTCTCTTTATTGTTTTTTAGCTTTTAATGAAATTCAGGTGAGTCGGTTGGCCATGCTGACATCACCTAGCAAGGAAAGTCGTGTTAGACATTAGGTTTGGTTTATTCACTGCGCAAGTTCACATGGTATCTTTTCCACGAAAACCTGATTTAGCTTCTTCCTATCTGGGCCTGTCAGTCTAAATCTCATGATGTAACTCAGAAGATGGACAAACTCTTTCCAACTAGAGAAAAAAAATGAATTTAGATCACTAAAACTCAGCTCTTGTGGCCATTACTTAATTGTTGCTAATGTGAAGTTATGAAGTGTTCTCATTCTTAAGCCTAAAGAAATTGGCATGTAATTGGCACATGAATTTTCATAACTGTCTTGTGAAGCATAAAAGGGAGAGCCTAATGAATCCAAGAACACAAGGCCTATATGTTTCTCTGCATTAAGAAAGAATGGAGAAGAGGAGAGAGGAAGGACGCGAATGAAAACTCAGAAATACAGACAAATATTAATCATCAAAAATTGAAAGTCCCTCAAAAGGAAGGATAATAATAGCTTTCTCTGAATCACCATTCAATCTGCACAGAATATCACCACCAGCAGGAATCCTGCACTTACGGGGTGGGGGAGGGAGCATTTTTTTCTAACTTCTTTTGCAGACTAATGACTACCTTAATCTCCAGTATGGTAATTCAATATCATCTAGAGTTGAGACAAATGCTTCTGTATAGGCCAAGATATGCTAATAAATTTAATTTCAAAAAAAACAACAACAAATAAAAAGAGTTTCAAAAGTATGTGTTACCAAACTTAGAAATTGAAAAAAGTTAAGACTTTCAAAAATACATGTTACTAAAAATAACACTGACCTTTGATATTTGTCTGAAGAATCCTCGGGAGAGAAAAGGATTTCATCCACTGGAGATAAATGGGGCCAACTCATCCATGATCTTTGGTTTAATTAGCTAAACTCTTCCAGATGGAGAACACTCGAAGCAAAGGAATATTTCTGAGCCCCCTGAAATTGTTAATAAGCATAACAATATGTTACATGTAAAAGAAAATATGTGTCTTTTATCTTTGTCTTTAAAGGGCAAATGAGGAAGTACTTGGTAGCATTATGATTTTCAGTTTGATTATTGAAAAAGAAATGCCCGAATTTTATTCAATATTGAACAAACAGACTTTGAGTATTTGCTTTACTCCTCTGCTAAGCACGGGGTTGAGAGGGGGTGGATGAGACAAGACCCCTTGGGGCGCCTGGGTGGCACAGCGGTTAAGCGTCTGCCTTCGGCTCAGGGAGTGATCCGGCATTATGGGATGGAGCCCCACATCAGGCTCCTCCGCTATGAGCCTGCGTCTTCCTCTCCCACTCCCCCTGCTTGTGTTCCCTCTCTCACTGGCTGTCTCTATCTCTGTCGAATAAATAAAAATAAAATCTTAAAAAAAAAAAAAAGACAAGACCCCAGCCCTTACGAAATCCACAATTCAACCAAAGGATACATTCCGGTGCCCGGTGCATAGTAAGGGCTGGATAACTATTTGTCGAATAGATAAGTGAATGATGTAGACACTTGTATAAGGAATTGCATGAATAAAGATCTGAACAAGTTACTGTGGTCAGAGGGTAGCATGGGGGCCCTCAAGCTGTCAGAAAAGGCTTCACAAAGCAAGTTGTCTGCAAGGAGCACAAAGGACTTTCAGACACAGAAAATAGCATGCTTAACAGCATGAAGAGAAGAAAGCGCAACGTGTGTTTAGGCAACAGCTAGTAATTTGGTGTGGCTGGAGCATAATGTGTATATACAATGAGCCTGGAAGGTAGTGAGACCACAAAAACGGGTTGGGGCTCATTTAAAGAGGACCCTTAAAGCCAAAGGTTAGACTTGCTCCTTTAGTATGTTACTGGCATTTTAGAAAGATAGCATGAGACACTGTATAGAGTACGTATGAAAGGGGACAAGGAAGTAAAAGATGCCACAGGCTAAGTGCCTCGTTTGTGACTGGCACTAGGATAGATCCTACACATATTTATATTAAATCTCATTTAATCCTTGGAATACTCTGAGGACAGAATACCGTCCTCATTATCTGAGATGGAAACTCAGAGAGGTGAAGCACCTTTGCACAGATCACAAAGCTCACAGAAGACGGAAGTAGAATTTGAAATCAAGGTTCTAAAAATACTATTGACCCATACAAATTAGTATTAGGAAAAATATAAGGTGGAAGTTTGGAGAAAGTTAGTGAGTATTAAGAAAGACACACATGCGAGACGCAGAGAAAGAAAAGCATGACTATACAAAAGGATATTTACAGTAAGGGAGATACAACACAGGAAGTGGGAAGATAATCATAGAAAAACCACAACATGTGTTTTCAAAATGCAAAGCCCCAGGGAGGAGAAAGCGAACGATACAATAATGCCATTCACTCTGGCATCCTGTGCATTTGGTTTTGCTCTTTACTCTTTTTTTTTTTAACTTTAAACAATTTGTTATGAGAGTAACAAAGATACAGCTCATGATCTTGCAACTCTAATGCCCTAAATCAGAAACAGATGGTGCCTAGTGTACCCTGTTTCCTAGAAACTGCAGAATTTTGAGGACAACACCCTCTACG
This sequence comes from Ailuropoda melanoleuca, assembly GCF_002007445.2. Lineage (NCBI taxonomy): Eukaryota > Metazoa > Chordata > Mammalia > Carnivora > Ursidae > Ailuropoda > Ailuropoda melanoleuca. The sequence continues at coordinate 75,852,172 of NC_048233.1, read as the reverse complement.
CACCGCATCACTGATTTCAGTTCCTTTGCAGATACTAATAGATGGCTAAATAATGTGGTTGCTGGGCATTGTATTGAAACATCTGTTTTTCTGGCTTGAGAACCTTCTTGAAGGTCAAAATTTCTCTCCATTTGAATTGTGTTTTGTTTTCCTCTGATTTCAAAAGTAATTCATTCTTATCGTTACTGAACAAGGGAGAAAATTAAAATCCCCTGTAATCCTTCTATCCCAAAATAACCACTGACAGCTTTAACATTTTGACTTTTTAGTTCTTTTTCTACACACATACACGGGCATACACACACACACACACACACACACACACACACACGAACCCATAAACTTTATAGAAAATAGGATGTATACAAACTGTCTTTTGATCTGTTTTGTTCGCTGAATATAACATTGATGTTTTTTCCATATCCCCAAATATCTATGATGACCACTAGTATTCCATCGTATTTTTTTAAAGATTTATTTTTTTTAGAGAGGAAGAGAGCACAAGCATGAGGGACAGAGAGAGAAGGAGAGAAAAACTCAAGCAGACTCCACTCTGAGCTCAGAGCCCGACATCAGCCTCGATCTCAGAACCCTGAGATTCAACCTGAGCCAAAACCAAGAGTCAGACGCTCAACCAACTGTGCCACCCAGGTGCCCCCTCCATCAAGTTATACAAATTAATTTATTTAACCAACCTCCTTTTCATCCAACAAATTCTATTCATTGAACACCCACTGTGTGTCAGAACTGGGCTTGGCGCTGGGCGCATAATTGTGAATGTAACACATTCCCCGAAATTCCTGCCCTTGTGGAGTGTACAGTCCCATTACTGACATGCAGCTTGTTTGAGAACTTTTGTTATTAGAAAATAGCACAGTGGAATCTACCTGTGCTATCTACTTCTGCTGCGTGATTAAGCTTAACATCATTGGCAAAAGCTCATGTAGACAGCTTGCCCCCTGCTATGATGTGACAGGACTGGTAACTTACAACTGTGGTTTTCCTGCCAAGATCAAATAACCCCAGTTTGATCATGATTTTTTTATAAAATCAAGGGACAGTCTCCAAAATACCTGACCAGTGTTCCTCAGAACTGTCAAGGTCATCAAAAATAAGGAAACTCTGGGGCACCTGGCTGGCTCAGTTAGTAAGAGCCTGTGACTCTTAATCTCAGGGTTGTAAGTTTGAGCCCCATGTTGGGAGTAGAAATTACCTAAAAATGAAATTAAAAAAAAAAAAAAGGAAAGTCTGGCAAACTCTCACAGTCTTGAGGAACATAGGGAGATGACAACTAAATGTAATTGGTGTTCCGGATAGAATCCTGGGACAGAAAAAGAACAGTAGGTTAAAAGTAAGGGAATATGAATCAGTACAGATTTTAGTTAGTAAGATGTATTAATACTGGTTCATTTGTTGTGATGAATGTAATATACTAGTATCAGTTGTTAAACAGTGAAGAAAATGACGAGGAAGGATGGATGTAGTACAGAGGAGATCCATACCATCTTTGCAACTTCTCTGTAAATCTAAAACTACCCTAAAATTAAAAGTTCATTAAACACAAACACTGTGACAGTCATCCTTGCAAACTGAAGCACATCTCTGATTGCTTCTTCGGATAAAGCCCCAAGAGTGAAATTGCTGACCGAAGTATATACAAATCCTATTTAGTAGAGATTATTTTTAAAGTGTTGTGTATAGGGACGCCTGGGTGGATCAGTCGGTTAAGTGTCCGCCTTTGGCTCAGATCATGATCCCAGGGTCTTGGGATAGAGTCCCGCATCAGGCTTCTTGCTCAGTGGGGAGCCTGCTTCTCCCTCTGACTCTGCTACTCCCTCTGCTTGTGGTCTCTCCCTCTGACAAATAAAGAAAAAATATTTTTAATAAAAGATATTATAAAAAATGCATAATGTTAAAAAAATAACAAAGTGTCTTATATAGATGTTTTGTTGGCTTTTTACAGAGGGGTTTGCCTTATGCCTTTATCTCTGCATTTTCCTAGTTGCTGAGTCCTGAAGCTGGAAAGAAACCTAAGAGACCCTGAATCCCAACTACGTGTGTTACAGATGAGGAAACTGTAAGTCCAGAGAAGTCAAGTGACTTTCCCAAGGTCAGGTGCCTAGCAAACAGTTGGAAGAAGGACCCATGTCCCTGTGGACTATTATCAGGGCTGGCCTGTCCCCGAGTGGATGCAAAAGAAATCAAAGTTTCTGATGCATGGTGGCATTAGGGATCAACAGCCAAACCTGTCCCTTTCTATTTTCTGTAGGTAAATATAATGGTTTGCTTCCTTTGTCTTAGGTACAGCTGCTAGGAGCGAAAAAGATTTTTAAAGTTTCAGAATGGGTTTTTAAGAAAGGATTTTTAAGTTTAAAGTATGGATTTAGACACAACAACTAGAATTGCTCGACTAAATCCCTGGGCAAATTATTCTTCCTTTCTGAGCTTTTGCTTCCCAATCAGAAAAATCAGAATTCCAATGCCTACTACTTCTTAGTCTTTGGAGAGGGACCTGGAAGAAATTAAGGCGCTAGTGCAGATATATCTGCAGAAGCCTGAGAGAGAAATGTCATTTAAGGAAAAGTCATTTGAAGGAGAACAAAGGGCACCATTTCTGTTAAGTGGTCTGTCATATCCCAAGAAAGTTCATTTCCTTGCCTGTATGGTCTCTAGACAAGGAAAATCCCAGACTTGGCATTGGTAAGGAAGAAGAGGGCGATAGGAAGGAAGGGAGAGAATTGTTAGACTTCTTGGCTGGAAATCAGAAACAAATAGTTCCCGAGCCTGGCATTGTCAGGGGCCAGCGTCAGGACCAGCCCAAGAAGGCAGACGAGGAACATTACCGGTCCTGACTTGGCTCCACACACCGTTACTCAACAGAAAGTGGTGCGTAAGCAGGATCCTGGAGGATGCAAGAGGAATATAAACAATCACTGGGTGGGGACCTGTGGTTGCCTATAGAAGCTTTGCCAGCCCCGAGATTGCAGGCGTCCATTTTCACTTATTGAATTCCCATTCTTGCAGGATTCGGGCAATGACAAAGGCGAGCTAAAACAAACTGAAGTCTAGGATTTAGAAAAGCACTGGCCTCTGACCTCAAACTGGAGCCTCTAATCAAAGCCCTCTCCCTGGCTCAGGTCACTGAGCATCCTAGCTCTGCAACATGGAAATGACTTATTTTATTTGCCTATAAACATCTGTCAGCACCTGCACTGAATTGAAACTTGGCAGGCAAAATGAGGAAGGGGTAATACTTCTAAAAATTCTTCCTATTTTTATGATTTGAACTTTTTAGTCTTTGAAGCACTAGAACGGGAGAAAGACATCAGCTAACTTTCGGGATCAGACGAAAGAAGAAGAGAATTAAACAGATGGCGAAAATCTCCCATTTTTTTATTGCCGTCATTATTTTGCAGATGTGCAAAGACGTGGGCAGCTTGATTGGCAGCGCTTGTGACTGTGAGGCAGCAGAAGTGACAGCCCTGGGGTGTCAGGAAAGGACAGGAGGGGGCGCCTCGGTAGCTCAGTCGGTTAAGCATCTGCCTTCAGCTCAGGTCATGATCTCAGAGTCCTGGGACTGAGCCCCGAATTGGGTTCCCTGCTCATCAGGGAGTCTGTTTCTCCCTCTCCGTCTGCCTCTACCCCCAGCTTGTGCTCTCTCGCACGCTCTCTTTCTCAAATAAATAAATAAAATCTTAAAAAAAAAAAAGAGAGAGAGAGAAAGGAAGAAAGGAAGGAAGGACGGACAGACGGACGGACAGGATAAGATGGGAGCGTCTGGGTGTGACCTCACAAGAGTCCAGAACTATGAGAATTTCTACTTTAAAATGTGGATTTCTGGGGCGCCTGGGTGGCACAGCGGTTAAGCATCTGCCTTCGGCTCAGGGCATGATCCCGGGGTTGTGGGATCGAGCCCCACATCAGGCTCTTCCACTATGAGTCTGCTTCTTCCTCTCCCACTCCCCCTGCTTGTGTTCCCTCTCTCGCTGGCTGTCTCTATCTCTGTCAAATAAATAAATAAAATCTTTAAAAAATAAAATAAAATAAAATGTGGATTTCTAACTTAATTGTATTGGGTGCTTTTACATGAAGAGGTAGTTCTGGGCTCTGCACATACAAATAAAAACTCTTGACCAGATCAGCTTCAATCTTGGTCTGCAAGGTCAATATTAATCATATTTTACTGACGTGACTTAACTGCCCCCTGTTGGGGCTACCTATGAATCTGGTTCCTTGTTGGTGCCTTCCATTCCACCACTAGAGTCCCTTTCTTTTGAATTAGGTGGTAAGCAGATTATATATCACATGCCAATACCAGTCGACTGATAGCAGTTGTCTGAATCACTGTGTTGGAATGATATTAAAGTAGGAAAGGGCTCCCACAACTGATTAGCAATACGAGCAAGCGAGGGAAGAGAGGCACCATCTGTGGGTTAAGGCCAAGTGTGCTGCAGTGTCCATTCTTCTGGAAAGGGATATTTTTTTAGCTTTTTTATATAGCACCTCAGTGTGGATCCATGTCAGATCACTTCCAACTATACCAGAGCTGGTTTTGGTAGATATAGCATTTGTATTTTTAGAAGCAAAACTCAGGATGTATGGTTCATGCAAGGATTTTCTTTTTCTGATTTTGTGAATTACATCATGTGCAAGCTCTCACAAAGATGTAAAAGTAACATTTAATTAAGGGGTGCCTCAGTGGCTCAGTCGGTTGAGTATCTAGGCTCTTGGTTTCGGCTCAAGTCATGATCTCGGGGTTGAGAGACTGAGCCCTGCATGGGGCTCCACTCTCAATGGGGAACCTGCTTGAGATTCTCTCTCTCCATCTCCCTCTGCCCCTCCAAAATAAATGAATCTTTAAAAAAAAATACCATTTCATTAAGCATGTGAATGCTTAATGAATGATTTACAACCTATTGAAATTTGTAGGAAATATTACATGAGAGGTAATGAAAATAATTCAGGGCGTATGGTCCCCAAGGATAAGTCCAAAGCATAGGAGGGTTGGGTCTGGCTGGGAACCCTGGGCTTACAGGGGCCATCAGAGGGCCCTTGTCTCTGAAGTCATGGTGGTTTCATAAGCAGGTAGAAAGAATAACGAAAAAGGAAGTGAAAAGTCACTGACATACTTCACTTATTCCACAATTTTGCTTTTTAAACTTCTCTTGCAGGACTCTGAGGTGGGCATTTCCTGGGGAGAGTTTCAGAATTCTAGACAGTATGTTGGGGCAATTACTAACTACTACAAAGTCATCCTGGCTTCCCCCACAAATTTATTGACCTTACAGTTATGTCTTCTCCCTTTCAGCAAGGATCTCTACCCTGAGGTCAAATCAACCTTCCAAAAAAATTACTTGCAAAGTTTGATTTGAGTTGAAATAAAATTCTTATATCTACAAGGGAATTGAGCGAGTACTTTAAGCACTGAGTTGTAAGGAGAAATGTTTAAGTAAACTTAAACTCTTTGGCAAGAAAGAAAAAGCTCTCTCCACCATGACCCCAGCCTTTTCAACCACTCCTCACCGCGGTTCTCTCCATGCCTTCAAGACATTTGCCCAGAATGCTCTTTCTCCTCCTCATACATGTCTTTTATAATAATGATCACACTTCACTGTTACCTGTAGTTCTCCTTTGTCTCTCTATTAAACCTCAAAAGCAGAGAACGGGAAATGTGTCTTCTGTCCACAGATACTTCATGAACACATCGTCAGTGCTGGGCACTGTGCCAGGCACTAGAGATACAACAGAAAACAAGGTGGACAAGATCCCTGACTGCACAGAGCTCAAATCTGGAGGGGTCTTTCTAACCCAGGGCCTAGGTCTTGGCAGGTGTGCAATCAAGACTGAAAAAACAGGGGCACCTGGCTGGCTCAGTGAGTAGAGCGTGTGACTTTTGATCTTGGGGTTGTGAGTTCAAGCCCCACATTGGATGTAGAGCTTACTTTAAAAAAAAAAAAAAAGAATGAAAGAGTAAATGAAGCTCCTGCCAGGAGTTCAGAAATTAGTCGCTTTGGTTAATACCACAGCATGTAGGCAAAAGGCAGAAAGAGAAAATCTTAAGTCATTTGCATTGTGGTTGATTCCCGAGTCATTTCTACCATCGCTAATAGGAATTATTTAAAGTAATAACCCAAACAGCGGGAAACTACACTCCCAGAATCCAAAAGAAAGTAGATTATGTAACAAAAAGTGCTCAATGTGGAATAATACTAACTTTGATCAAAGAAATTCCTACCTTGGGGCACCTGGGTGGCTCAGCCATTAAGCGTCTACCTTCAGCTCAGGTCATGATCCCAGGGTCCTGGGATCGAGCCCTACATCGGGCTCCCTGCTCGGCGGGAAGCCTGCTTCTCCCTCTCACACTCCCCTTGCTTGTGTTCCCTCTCTCGCTGTCTCTCTCTGTCAAATAAAGAAATAAAATCTTTTAAAAAAAAATTACTACCTCAAAACTGAGATCCATATAAACGCAAGTTAGTATAGTAGTCATACGAACTTCTGATGCTTCCTGAACTGACTGTATCTAGAACATGGCAATTTAGGTCAAAGGCGGCTTCTGTCGGCAGGAAACGCTGTGCGTTAATAGATATTTTTAACATATGGGGAAAATGACAAGAAAGCAGTGTTTCTGAAAACTTTTTCCCATAAAACAATGGTCCAATGAGTTGCTCCTTGAAAATAAAGCATCTGGAAAACATATCATGCATTAGCCCCTCGTGGAGTTTCACAAAGCACACGATATTAATGTCTCTGAAAAGTTCTGCAGAAGATAAATACGTTTAACTTTATTTATCGTCATTTCCCATACTTACTTAAACCACCAAATTCTCCTTTCAAGGAATAGCTAGCTGTTAAGTTAGGTTAAGAAAATCTGCTTTAAAGTTCTATCTGCAACACTGTTCACTTATGCTTATTCATTAGAGGTGATCTAGCAAACCAAGACATTCTCAGAGTATAGTGTCAAGTCATAAAAGGATTTTTCTTACAAAAGTATCTGTAAGTAAAACTTGCTGCCCAAATCATTTTAGTAACATTCTGCATTTTGATTCTAAACTAAGTCACCACCTAACCACTAGATGGCAATAGGATGCCATTTATATTACAACCACACTGTGCCAGCATATTAATCTTTCAAAGAGGATTTAAGTTTTCTAAGGATGTCTATATCTATTCATTCACTTAGTAATTCCTTCAAAAATTTTTAGGTACTTTTAAGTTTCAAGAACTCTGATGGATATTGAAGATAAGAAAAGGAATGAGACAGCTCACTGTAAAAATTGTAATTACTGGATTCCTAGGAAACTGTAAAACACCCCATCAACTTAACAACCTTTTTGGATGGATGGATGGATGGATGGATGGATGGATGGATGGATGGATGGATGGATGGAAGGACGGACTACGTAAAATATGTACATTGACTGCATGACATTTGATTTTTATACATGAAAAAATATTTAACTATCAACAAAGAAGTGAGAAAACAGTGCATATGGAAAGCATGGTGACAGACAAGCATCTAAGAAATTATCACACTCTGAACTAAGTGTCCCAAAGGCCACGGGTTGTGCAACTCAAGTCAATTTCGACTCAGGAAGGACATGCCTGTCCTCAGTCGTGGGAAGATTCTGGAGTGGACTCGGATCTGAACCTGGAAATTAGGGAGAGATGAAGGCGAAGATCCAGCCTGTCTCTGGCTTTCAGACCACAGATCCGGAGCTGAGTGCCAGAACAGACCTTGAAGATGAGTAAGAACAACACCCTCTTCTTAGAAACGGAGGCAGGGAGAGGGATGGCTTGCTGAGTGACAAGAGGTCATGGAGGCAGAGCTGGAACTTGAACCCAAATTTTCTAAAGCCCAACTGATGTTCTTTCCAATATTTCATCACCAATTTTGGAATTTAGAGTAGGTCCCCCTTAACCTTCTTCCCTTTCCAAATTCTTTTTCTTGCTGGTTCCTAGCTGGCTGCCCGTCCTTGGACAAGATGTCACGGGCATGTATCTCATGTTGGATTCCCCAGGAAACAGACTCGGAGGCAGAGATTTGCATGCAGGAGGTTAACTGGAGAGTGCTCTCAGGAACAGTGCCTTGAAGGGACTAAGAGAGCCAGGATTGGGCAGAAAGAGAAGTTGAGGCCTCAGCTGATCCCACACAGCACTCAGGAGCCAAAATGGTCCTTCAGAGTGGTCCTAGATCAAGGCGAGGGGGCAGGATCTTTAGAATTTCCACATTGACCACTCACTGGATGCAGGGGGCATAATCAAAGACAAGACAGCTCCCTTTGGCTAAAAGCAAAAATCAATGGACTAAAATCAAGGTGTTGGCAGGGTTCCATTCCTTTCTGGAGGCTACAGGGGAAAATCTGTTCCTGTGCCTTTCCCAGCTTCTAGAGGCTGCCCACATCCCTTGCTCCTGACCTCCTTGCTCCATCCCAAATGCCAGCAATATCACATATGTCTGACCTTTCTTCTGTCTTCGCATCTCTTTCTGACCTCAGAGGGAAATGTTCTCTTTTAAGGACTACATGATTAGATGGGGCCCCACGGCGTGATCCAGGCTCAGTTCTCCACCTCTAGGTCCTTAACCTTACTCACACGTACCAAGTCCCTTTTGCCACATAAGGTAACATATTACAGGTACCAGGGATTAGGATGTAGACATTGCGGGGTGGGGAGACCATAATTCTGCCTACCACAATCTGTATTAAACATTTTTGCAAGAATACTTTATATGTTCATGGCTGCATTATTCATAATAGCCAAAAAGTAAAACAACTCAAATGTCCAGCAACTGATGAATGGATAAATAAAATGTAGTATATTCACACAATGGAATATTGTTTGGCCATAAAAAGGAATGAAGTACTGATTCATACTATAACATAGATGACCCTTGAAAACAGGATGCTAAGTTAAAACCAAATGACCACATATGTATGATTCCATTTATATGAGATGTCTGCAATAGGCAACTCTGTAGAAACATAAAATTGAGGGGCACCTGGGTGGCTCAGTCAGTTAAGCATCCAACTCTTGATTTCAGCTAAGGTCCTGATCTCAGGGTCATGAATTCAAAACCCCTGTTGGGGCTTGAAAAACAAACAAAAAAGGGGGGGCACCTGGGTGGCTTTGTCCATTGAGCATCTGACCCTTGATTTAGGCTCAGGTCATGATCTCACGGTAGTGAGACTGAGCCCCGTGTTGGGCTCTGTGCTCAGCATGGAGTCTACTTGAGATTCTCTCCATCTGCACCCTCCTCAAATAAATAAATAAATAAATAAAATAAGTTTTAAAAACCCATGAAATTGATTAGTAGTTTCCAGAGGCTGAGGAGAGGGGAAATAAGCAGTGATGTTAATGGGTATTAGATTTCTTTTGGGGATGACATAAATGCTTCAAAATTAGATTGTGGTGATGGTTACAGAGCTATATAAATATACCAAAAAAAATTGAACTGTAGATTCTATAAGGGTGAATTTTATGGTATGTTAATAATATCTTAAGTTGTTTAAAAATCTTTTACAGACTATGCCATATCCTTCACTTTGTATCACCTAGGAGACACTTTATATCTGGTTGTCCTTATTAGTAAGTAATGATAAGATTGAACACTGGGTTAAGAGTAACAACTGATAAGAACTATATTTTTAACTGGTACTTCAGAAAAGTTATCTACCTTACAGGAATAATACTACCATTCAAGAATGTTATAAAAATGAAATTAGAATTTATTTAGCAAATCATAAATATGGGGGGTAGAAAAATGCCCCTTCTCCCCCCCCAAGAAAGATGTCCACATACTTGGAACCTGTGACTAAGTTACCTCACATGGCAAAAGTAATTTTGTAGATGTGATTAAGTTTAAGAATCTGGAGAGGGGGGAGTTTATTCTAGATTATCCAGGTGGGCCCAACCTAATCACAGCAGATAACTTTTCCCTGAGGTCAGAGAGAGATGTGACGTTGCTGGCTTTGAAGATGAAAGAAGGGACCACAAGTCAAGGAATGTGCTGGCCTCATGAATATGGAAAAGAGAAGGAAAGGGACTCTCCTTTATAGTCTCCAGAAAGAATACAGCACTACTGATCCCTGGATCTTCGCCCAATAAAACCCATGTTGGACTTCTAACCAAGTAACTGTTTAGGCCACTACATTTGTAGTAATTTAGTATAGCAGCAATGGAAAACTCATACAGTGAGGCACACAGAACTCTACTAGGGTGACATACACAAGTGAAATAGTCCAAATACGGTAAAACCCACATTTCCCCAGTCCGTGGGTAAAAGCACAGTTACATTAAAAACATGAATACATTCCACTGACTTCTCCCCCACCTACTCACGCCAGCAGATTGTCAGTCCCTGCTAAACAGTCCCTAAAGCATTTCTGGGAGTACCCAGGGAGTGTCTGTGTTCATGAAATAATCTGCTTACGAAATAATTTATTTTCAAGTAGTTTCCAAGTAATGTAGGTAAATCCACCAAGTTACTCTTAAGAATTGCTTTGCTATTGTCCACAATAGCCAAATCATGGAAGGAGCCGAGATGCCCTTCAACAGATGACTGGATTAAGAAGCTGTGGTCCATATATACAATGGAATATTACTCAGCTATCAGAAAGAACGAATTCTCAACATTTGCTGCAACGTGGACGGCACTGGAGGAGATAATGCTAAGTGAAATAAGTCAAGCAGAGAAAGACAATTATCATATGATTTCTCTCATCTATGGAACATAAGAACTAGGAGGATCGGTAGGGGAAGAAAGGGATAAAGAAAAGGGGGGTAATCAGAAGGGGGAATGAAACATGAGAGACTATGGACTATGAGAAACAAACTGAAGACTTCAGAGGGGAGGGGGTGGGGGAAGGGGATAGACTGGTGATGGGTAGTAAGGAGGGCACGTATTGCATGGTGCACTGGGTGTTATATGCAACTAATGAAGCATCAAACTTTACATCGGAATCTGGGGATGTACTGTATGGTGATTAACATAACATAATAAAATAAAATTAAAAAAAAAATTTAAAGCCCCACATCTGGCTCTGCAAAAAAAAAAAAAAAAAGAATTGCTTTGCTAGCCAGGCTCCAGCCTCCTCAGGGGACCAGCCCTACTATATAGGACATCAGTCTTTGCCAGGTACTCACCCCCACTCCTTTGGTCATCAGACTTCTGGAAGGCACCCCCCCCCAATATGCTGGAGACTTTACACTGGAAAACCTGCTTTGGGGTCATATGTACAGGAGGAACACTGGCACTCTCCTTTTTTGTACCCTCTAGAAGAGTAGTCTCAATGCAGTACTCAACATTTTATAGATTCTGTAATGTACTTAGTCTTTTTGTCCTCCTAGCCCTCAACTCTGCTTTCCATAGGCATCAGACACAAGTCCAATAGAAACCAGGGAGGTAGGCAAATCACAATGTACTCAGAATGATCCACCACAACTAAGTCCCAAATCAAATTACTACAGGTTCCTTCTGTCCTAAGGCAAATGTTTTTCCCCAAGTCCCTTTTCAGTCTCTTAGCAAGGAGGTTTCAGGCATACCCATCACACAGATTTGACAGATGTGCCCAGATATGACCAAATCCCACTAGGACTGTATGAAGAAGGTAGTCTACAATTGGGACAGCATAAGTAGCGTTAAGTGTTTCTCCCTCAAGGAGATGCAAGAATTTAAAGAAGGTAGATCATGTTGAATTGGGAAAAGACCTTGGAAGTCAAGGCAACAGGGAGCCCCTGAAAGGTTTGGGGGTTTTTTTTGAGCCCCTGAAAGTTTTTTAAAAGTGCTGGAGACTATGGGGCACCTGGGTGGCACAGTGGTTAAGCGTCTGCCTTCGGCTCAGGGCGTGATCCCGGAGTTATGGGATCGAGCCCCACATCAGGCTCCTCTGCTATGAGCCTGCTTCTTCCTCTCCCACTCCCCCTGCTTGTGTTCCCTCTCTCGCTGGCTGTCTCTATCTCTGCCGAATAAATAAAATCTTTAAAAAAAAAAAAAGTGCTGGAGACTGAATGTTTGTGTCCTCCCCACCCCCCAAAATTCATATGTTGAAACCTAATCCCTACTGTGATGGTATTTAAAGGTAGGCCTTTTGGAGGTCCAGTGTGTGGGATTTTTCCACATCATCAAGCAATTAACTCCTGTGGACAATGACCAGGTATCCCACAAACTTAACTCAATTCTGTCACTACCTACCTGGAAATAACGTCAGATCCCATAAGCTAAGGGTTCAGTCCCACAACACTGCTCCCATTTCAGATGCCAATTATAAGTCCAGGTTGTCATGTGTGCTTTTGACCACTGGCTATAAATTGGAGATTCCCACAACCCCTTCCTGGGGTTTGATTCTCTGCTAGAGTAGCTCACAGAACTCAGGAAACCAGTTTACTTTTACTAGATTACTGGTTTATCACAAAGGGTGTAAAAGGATGTGAATGAACCACCAAATAAAGAGATATATAGGGTGAGGTCCTGAATGTAGATTTGTCCCCATGGAATTTAGGGCATGGTACTGGATTCATTCTGGTTCACCAACATGGAAGCTCTCCAAAACCATCCTTCTGGGTTTTTATGGAGGCTTCATTACATAGGCATAGTTGATTTAAATCACCACTGGTGACTGAACTCAATCTCCAACTCCTCAAGCCTCCCCCAGAGGTTGGGGGGTAGAGGTGGAGCTGAAAGTTCAAACTTCAAATCATGTGGTTGCTTCTCCTGGAAACCAGCCCCCACCATTAAGCTATGCTAAGGGACTTTCCAAAAGTCACTTCATTAACATTAAAAAAAGACACCTTTTTCCTCTCATCACTTAGGGAATTCCAGGGTTTTATGAGCTCTGTACCCAGTATGATTCCTCGATTTCTAAATCAAGTCACTGGGTAGTGATAGACACATAGATAGAGAATCACATGATAGTGTAGAGTGAGGTAAAATGAGTTATGTCTCGGATATGTTGAGTTTGAGGTGTCTGTGGGGGAATCCCAGTGATGTTAGTAGGTAGATGAATGTAAAGATGGAGTGCTCGAGGGGCACCTGGCTGGCTCAGTCAGTAGAGCGTGTGACTCTTGATCCTGGGATTGTGAGTTCAAGCCCCATCTTGGGCCTAGAGCTTACTTAAAAAATAAAAATTCTAAAAAAAAAAAAAGTATAGGCAGTTGGATACCTAACGTGGGAGTTCAAGGGAGAAAGGTTTAGCCTGGAGATACACATCTGGAAATTATCAGAATACCTCGATCTAGTATTTAAAGCCAGAAGACTGTACAAAATCCTCAGGGGAATGTGGGTAGACAAGACTAAGAACTGCGCCCTGGGGCATTCCAACATTAAGAGGTTTGGGGGAAAGAGAATCAGCTAGCAAAGGGGTCTGAAAAGGAACAGTTTGTGAAATGGGAGGAAAGCAAGAGAGTGCGGTGTCCTGGAAGCCATGTGAAGAAAGTGGGCAAGAAAGCAATAAATTAGTCAAATGCTGCAGGTGGTCAAGTAAATTTAGGAATGAGAGTTCACAGGCTCCTGGCTGGCTCAGTCCATAGAGCATGCAACTCTTGATCTCAGGCTCATGAGTTGGAGCCCCATATTAAGAGTGTAGAGATTACTTAAAAAAAAAAAAAGGAATGAGAGTTCAATGTTAGATAAAAATTGATGTCATTGGAGATCTTGAAAAAAGCTGTTTCAGTAGAGCAACAGGCACAAAAGCCTGATAAAAGTGGATTTAAGAGAGACTGAAAGAAAAGAAATGCAATAGGAAGTTCTTGAATTCTGCTGTAGCAATGAAGAGGAACTCTGAAGTGGTAGACAGTAGCCAAAGAGAGTGGAGATCAAATGAGGAGTTTTTTGTGTGTGGCGGGAAGGAGAAATAACAGCATGTTTGTGTGCTTGGGGAAACAACTCAGTAAATGGGGGGGGGGTCAGAATTGAAGATGTAGGAGAGAACTGCTGGAATGGTGTCCCTGAGCAGGGGAAAATGTAAAAAGGTTGTCCTTCCATAAGTTCAGGGACAGCTCAATTTATACTAAGGCAGAGTATGCAGGAACAGATGAAGGCAGGTAGGGAGAGGTAGTAGTGGGGAAAAATTCTCTTTTGATTTCATCAATTTTCTAAGTGAAAATGCAAGCTGAGAGTGAGGAGGGGGGGGTGTTGCAGGTTAGAGAAGTTGTGAAATACTCATCTGGGACAGTAAGTGGACAAGGGAAACACAATGTGTTCGCTGGGTAGCTGTATGGATCCACTGGAAGTTTAGAATCATGACGTAGGTAGAGGAAAGCATGTCTGATGACTGTATATTTTTCTCCAGCCCTGTTCAGCTACAGACTTGGATTCAATCGAAGTTCTAGTTTTTACTAGAGCATTATGAAGAGAGAGAGAGCTGGTCAAGGAGTAATTTAAATGGAATTTAAGCAGAGCAAGAAGGAAATCTCAAGGAAATGGGGGACAGTGAAAAGGTGGTAGAACAATGGATCCTAGGTGGGATGGAGGAATTGCATTGCTAGAACTGGAGTCCTAGGAGAAAGCTGGAAAAATAGGGGGGAGTGGTCAGTATAGGGTCAATGAAACAAAGAATGATAGAGAAGGGTTGCATTCACTAGTGATAACGATAACAGAATTGCTTAACAAACGTTGACTATCGAGGAAAAAAAACCCTTTCCCCTGAATATCAGCACTGTTCCCAATACTGAGCATCCTCCGTGCCCTAGTTACGGGTAAAGACACAATATCTTCCAAACATCAGGATCAGGAATAGAACGAAAGGCAAATTCCTTTCACGTATGCAAGTGAGCAGCATTTAGATAACCGCAGAAAGCTGCACCAACGTTTCATTGAACGCATTACGTTTCAGAACACAAGAATACACGAATACAGTCTCTTGAAAAGATTCCAACACAAAAGATCTCCGCTGCCCAATACTCTCCCTCTCCCCATCCCACATGTCGCTGAAGGCCGAAAAAGAGACCAGGCGATTTACAGGTTGCCACCCCGACGCAGAGAAGGGTGACCGCGAACTCGAAACCCGGCAGAGGGCGCTCAGCTGCCAGGACTCCCCGGACCTCGCCCCTCCCGGGAAGCTCAGCCCCGCCGCCCGCGCCCGGGTTTTCAAAAAGGAAACAAACCCGGCCCCGCCCCCTTCCCTGAGGACGCCGGGAAAAGGGTACCGCCCCCTGGGGGGGTGTCCCAGCCGGCCAAGCGAAGGTTCCCGCAAGCAGAGTCGGGTCCCCCTGTCCCTTTCTCTTCTGGCTTCCTGCCTGTCCACTCTCGTTCTCCAGCCAACTGACTAAAAACCTCGCAACGAACGGTCTGTTGTACCCCCACTTCTCCGCAGGCTTCCTCACCTGTCCGCAACTGCGCCCGCCCCGCCCCCGGAAGTGACGATAGCCCGGCCTAGCTCGCGTCCCGTCGGGCCTTGCGGCGGCGGCGGGAAGATGGCGGCGGCGGGAGCCCTAGAACGGAGCTTCGTGGAGCTCAGTGGTGCTGAGCGCGAGAGGCCGAGACACTTTCGGGAATTCACAGTCTGTGGCATTGGTACGGAAGCAGCCAAGGAGGACGCGATCCGATCCTTCCCTTCGGGCTCCTCCCATGGATCCTTAAATCTCTGACCCCGGGTTCATACTCCTCTAAGTCCACATGCCTATCGCCCCGGGATCAGAGCTTCCGTAGTGTCCTATTTCGTCCTCATTTCTTCCCTTTCTTATTGTATGGATTGTCAGTCGTCATCCTCTACTTTCTCAGCGCCCTCAGTCTCTGTCATCCCGAGAGAACCAGGTGTGCAGGCTGACCACTCTCCTTTTGCAGGGACTGCAAATGCCTTGGCTGGAGCCGTGAAATACAGTGAGAGCGCGGGAGGCTTCTACTATATGGAAAGTGGCAAGTTGTTCTCCGTCACGAGAAACAGGTTCATTCATTGGTAAGTTCTGTGTTCGCCGAACCCCCCTGGAAGGTCGGATTGTTGGGCCTTTGAATTTTCGCGGCTATTGCCGGAGTGTCATTTTCCGAGGCGGTAATAGTCAAGACTGTTTTCTCTTGATTTCTAAATCAGGAGGAAATTGAGGAGACAGAAGTTCCAGGAGAGGTGCCCTTCCAGGCAGCGCTAAAAGCAGAGGAAATGAAGCTTATGGGATAAAGCCCCAAAGACCAGTTTTAAACTTGAACTCATTGTGTTTTTATAGTGTTTTACAGCTTCCTTCATTCTATAAGTACATTTGAGCTTCCTCATGTCAGGCTCTGTGCTAAGTTTACTAGAGGTGAAGTGAACAAAAGCAACCACCATTTCCGTGATGGAAGATGTTGTAGCTGTTTGAGAGTAGATGTGGAGCCACCTTTCATGGGGCAATTTTATGAAGGAAAAAGACACTAAAGTAAGGGACCACAACATAGGTGTATAAACATAAATTTTTTGTACCTGCCTCAAAGGAAAAGTATAGGGGCTGTGAGAGGTTAATGAGAGGACCAAACATAACTGGTGGGACAGGGAAGGCCTTCACATATATCACCTTTAACCTGAGATCTGTAGGATGAAAAGTTGCCCAGGCAGGTGTTTGGGGAGAGAGCAGTCAGCACATAGGATCACCATATGCAAAATCTATGAAGTAGAAAAACCTGGGCAGATTGGAGGAACTGACTGGGGTCCGTGTGGCTTAAGTGCAGTGGGTGAAATGGAAAGTGAAGTGAAAGATGCTGAGACTGGGAGGGTTGAAGGGGGGGTAAGCAGGGCTCAGAGCCTTCCTAAGGACTTTGGATTTTTTCCCAAGTACATTAAGTAATCAGTGAAGGGTCTTAAAGAGATACTCTCTACTAACATAATCAAAATTGCATAAAGAAAAAATTAGTTTACTTCATGGAAAATGAATTTGGATTAGGTAGGTGTAACACACAAAAAAATCTTGCTCTTATGATAGACCAAGTAAGAGATGCTGGTGGCTCAATTGTGGGAGTAGCTAGGAAAGGAGAAATAGATAGATTTAAGATGTATTTAGAAGGTAGCTTTACTAGGACTTTGTGATAGATTGAATGTGGGGTAAAAGATAGGAAGGGAAATGGAGGGAACAAAGACAGTTCCCTGGTTTCTGGTATGACTAACAAGATACTGGGTGTCGGGGTTGCCTTTAATATACAGAAGATGGGTTTTGGAGAGATGTTAATAATTCTTTCAGATGTATTAAATTTGAAATACCCATGTAGCAGCCCTTCAGAAATATCATGTAGGCATTGAAATTTATAGGTCCGAGACTCAGAAGGGAGACCTATGTTAGACGTACAAATGTCATTTAAGAAATACTTGTTAGTGCCTATTATGTCCTAGTCAATGTTTAGGGACTGAGAATACAGCAGGGAACAAAACAAAGTCCCTGCCCTAGTGGAGGCAGCAGATAGGCAATAAACAACAATAATCCCCCAAAATAAGTAAGTACAGTTTGTCCGGTGATAAGTGGAATAGAGAACAGAGAAGAAAGGTTAGAGGGAAGGGGGATTCCTGCAGGAGTTCATCTTTTATTTGGGAAACACCCAGTGATAAGTTGACATTTGAGCAGAGGAAGTAGATATCTGGGGGATAAGATTTTCAGGTAGAACCTTCCAAGAAAAAAGGAACCAAAATGCAAAGGACCCTGAGACAGGAGCTTGTTATGCTCAAAGAATGGCAAGGGGCCAGGAGTCTGCAGCTGAGTGATCAAAGCATAGATTAATAAGGTGGCCAAGGGTCAAATTGGGGTTTTGTTGGTAATTTTAAGGCTTTGACTTTTACTCTGAGTTAGATGGCAAGAAGCCATTGAAGGATTTTAAGTGACAGAATGACATGATCTAAATTGTGTTTTTAGAGGATTACTGTGGCTGCTCTGTTGAGAACAGTATAGCAAGGAAAGGTTGGGAGCGGGGAGACCAATTAGGAGGTTGGTGCCACAGTTCAGACAAGAGATGATGACAGCTTAGACCAGGGTGGAACTGGTAGAGGCAGTGAGAAATATTCTGATTGTGGGTATGTTTTAAAGATCAGTTTGTTAGGGGGTGCCTGGGTGGCTCAGTCAGTTAAGCATCTGGCTTCAGCTCAGGTCATGATCCCGGGGCCGCAGGATCAAGCCCTGTGTCGGGGTTCTAGGATAGAGCCCCAAGTCGGGCTCCCTGCTCAGCAGAGAGCCTGCTTCTCCTTCTGCCCCTCACCTGACTTGTGCATGCGGTCTCTCATTCTCTCTCTCTTTCGAATAAATCTTAAAAAAAAAAAAAAAAAAAGATTAGTTTGTTAGAATTACTGTGGGATCAGTTGTAGAGTATACAGAAAGAGAAAAGTCAAGGGTGACCTCCAGATTTTTGGCTTGAGCAACTGGAAGTTACAGAGATGCCATTAATTGAGTTGGAAAGGAGTGCAGGTGAAGCAGGTGTTTTTCAGGTTTGCTAGTCTAGGCATTCTGTTTTGGACAGGTTTCATTTGAAATCCCTGTTAGATATCCAAGTGGAAGTGTTGAAGCAGTAGCCAGTTCAGTGGAAAGTTTGGGCTGAAGATACAGATTTAGGAATTGGTGGCATTAGATGGCATTTAAAGTGATTACACTGAATAAGATCACCTAGAGATCACCTGCACTATTGGCATATGGGGCCAGAAAAGTCTTTGTTGTGGGGGGCTGCCCTGCACATTGTAGGGAATTGAGCATCATCCCTGGTCTCTACCCACTTCAGACCAATAGCACCCCCCCTCCCAGTTGTGACGAGCAAAAATATCTCCAGGTAACTGTTAAATGTCCTTAGGGAGTGGGGTAGAATGGCCCCTTGTTGAAAACTTGTGTAGATGAGAGAAAAGAGGTCTGAGGACGAAACACTGGGGCACTCCAATATTTAGGAAGATAAGGACACTGGGAGGGAATAGCTAGGGACGTAAAGAGTTGAAGGAAAAGAGAGTGTGTTTCAGAAGCTAAGGGAAATATTTCAAGAAGAATGAAAAACAGTTAAATACCGCATATAAGTCAGAGAAGTGAAAATAGACCTTTGAATGGTGGAGATCATTGGTAACTCTGTCAGAAACTGCTCCTATCGTGGTACAAACCCCCGAAGTGGCTGAACTCTGGAGAAAAGAGGGCAGGGATTGTGAGAACAGAACAGCTCTCCTAAGGAGCGTTACTGTGAGAGAAGCAAAGGAATCAGATGTAGCAGGAGGACAATGCAAGGGTGTGGAAGAAATAGACCAGTGTATTTATATGCAGTCAAGGGCAATCACTAGAGGAGGGGATTGAAGAAAGTGAGATATTTGAAGTATAGATATGGCAGGGGAAGTGCGGGAGAGAGCGACTGAGCAGGAAGTAGGCTTCAAGTAATGAAAGAAAGGTAGCTGCAGATAACTGCAGTGGGCAAGGGGCACAGGTGGTATCTGGTTGCTCACACTTGAGAGCTAAGTGGTTTGGGCAGGGTGGGAGGAACAATGACCCAGAGTGGCAGTGGGGAGGCCCCGCTAATGGGAGTGCGGTAGAGAAAGCTTACCACCATTAGAGAGGGCCCAAGGGTTGTCCGCGGGCAAGATCCAGGACCCCAGCTTTCACCATAAGGCAAGAAGTGAAGCAGTTGTTCAGAGATGAGGTTAAGGATCCAGAAACTTGCACCGATGACATTACCATGAGTTAACAGAAGGGAGCCCTAGGAAATCATCAGAATTCATGTGATGTGTACAGCTTTGGGAGTGGATAAGATGTGCTTTGAGAGAACGTGCACAGTGAGCAGATAAGATGATCCAGGATCAAGGTTTGAGAAATAAAAAGTAGCCGTCAGGTCAAAGAGGAGAGGGAGTACCTAGAGATGGGGGAATAAAACCGGGAGAGGGTGGTATCATAGAAGTCTTTTCAGGACAGCATGGTCAGGTGTGTGGAATGCTACAAAGAGGTCAAGTAAGAGCAGGACTGAGGAATCCATTGGAATTGGTGTAGTGACCTTGGTAAGAAGAGGGCAGGTTGAAGAGTATGAGGGAGGTGAGGAAATAGACAAGATGTGGCCACGGAAAGGAAAGGAGAGATTGGGATAGCCAGATCGAGGCAGGAACAGGGTGATGGAATGGGAGAGGCCAGGGAAGAGCATATCTGAATGTTGAGAAAAGGCTTTGGGGGAAGGAGAGATGGACACAGGAGGGAAATATCTGAGAAAGTTAGAGATTGCCCTTGAATTGCTGGAAGGAGACTTGCCCTTTGGGGGCAGATGCAGGCAGTATGGTAAACAAAGTGATGAGAAGTTAGGGCTTTCCCAGCATGGTGTTTTCTCTGATCCAAGGCTACCATATGGCAGAGATGCGCCTGAAGAAGTCTGCCCTGCATCCTACCTAGCAGGAACAAGTCATAGAAGGAGAAATAGTCACATTTATTTACGTCGCTATAGTATGATGCTGGGGTACTAATAATGGAGGCCACATTCCACTAGAAGTAATGGGGGGGTGTGGATTGTCCTTATAGTGGGGCTTAATTGCATTGAGTATCATTGTTCTAAATAAATGGGTTATCAACTGTAGAAATGCCTCCATTGAAGAGAGACTGTAATAAGATTTGAATTTTACATTGTGCTCTGTCCTGTAAATGAACATACTGTGATGGTTTGGATTGTAAAATTGATCTGAATTTGTTTACCCAAAACTTTCAAATTGAGAAAGTTCTCTTGGAAACTATTCCCATATATTTCAGAGCAACAGTCAATTAGAAAGGAAAGCATAAACTTTGTAAACAAATGTCTCTTTTTTAATAGGAAGACCTCTGGAGATACACTGGAGCTGGTGGAAGAGTCACTGGATATAAATCTGTTGAATAACACAGTTCGCCTCAAATTCCAAAATTGCAGCCTCTTGCCTGGAGGGGTTCACATCTCTGAGACTCAGAATCATGTGATAATCTTGATATTAACCAATCAGACAGTGCACAGATTACTTTTACCACACCCTTCCCGGATGTATAGGAGTGTAAGTTGGTTAAGGGTAATATCCTTTATTTCTCAGATTACTCTGGCTGTCAGAAATTTAATGCTGGAGCAGTGTCCTTTGGAAATTGAAGGCAAATTGGATTTGTTAGCTCTCACCAAGCATACTTTGATAGTTACTATTTAAAATGATCAGACACATTTTTAAGTTGAAGATATAATTTTTATTTAAAAAACTAGCTTTCTTTTTAGGCTCAATCATTTCTTACTTTAAAGACTTTTGTAGGGGCACCTGGGTGGCTCAGTCAGTTAAGCATCTGACTTTGGCTCAGGTCATGATATTGGGGTCCTGGGATCCAGCTCTGCGTTAGGCTCCTCTCTCATCAGGGAGTCAGCTTCTCTCTCCCCCTGCTCTTGCGTGAGCTCACAAGCACACACTCTCTCTCTCTCTCTCTCAAATAAAATCTTAAAAAAAAAAAGGTTTTGTAGCAATTGAGAGGAACTGAGCAAAATTCAGCTTATTTTAACAGGTTTTTCTTTTTCATTACCCCACAGGAGTTGGTAATTGAAAGTCAGATGCAGTCCATATTTACTGACATTGGAAAAGTTGATTTCAGGGATCCTTGCAACTCTCAATTAATTCCAGCCGTACCTGGACTCTCCCCTAATTCTACCACCTCAGCAGCCTGGCTGAGCAACGATGGGGACGCTCTGTTTGCTCTACCATCTGCTTCCGGGGGAATCTTTGTTCTTAAACTACCTCCTTATGACATACCTGGTAAGAATGGGAACTGAAACTAGGATTTAACTTTAAGCAAGGAATGTTGGCATTAAAACCTTAGAAGTCCATACCCATCATCCATGGCAGGAATTACTTCTCTGCTCCCCCCAACATGATCATTCAGTGTTGCTTGCCTAAGGAGTCTGCAATGCTTTCACTGTTTTTTTTCTGAGAAGGTAAGATTTTATGCAGTGGATGAGGAATTGTAAATTTTTTGGAGTGTGGGAAGACAAATGACTATAAGATAGCCTATTCTAAGGCCTGTAGTAGAGAGGGGTTGACTACTTATCTCCTTTCAGGTTGAGGTTCTGTAATTAAAATAAATTAATTGACACAAGTTCAGCTGCTGATAGCCTCGTCCAAGTCATCACTATCTCTTGCCTGGATTATTGCTTTGGCTTCCTAAATACCCCTCAGACCTCTCCTTACCTCTCTAGAGAGACTTCTGGGACAGACTGATATATTTAAAACCTTAGTGGGATCATGTCACCCCATTGCTCAAAGCCCTCTAGTGAGGGTTTGTTCTTCATCCCATTCTGAATAAACCTAGAGTCCTTATATTATCTTACAGTGACCCCCTGCTGCTGCTCTAACCTCAGCTTCCTTTTCCCCCCTTTGCCTTCTGTGCACCAGTCTCATGCCTTCTTGCAGTTCCTAGAACATCCTGGGCACGCTCCTATGTCAGCGCTTTTGCCTGAAATAGTCTTTCTCTAGCTACTAACTTGGCTTATTCCCTCAACTCTGGGTCTTTACTCGGTGATCCCTCAGTGTGAGGCCTTCCCTGACCACACTTTTCAAACTTGCACACACTTACACAAGCACCCCCCGCCCCCAGCATTCATTGTATCCTTTCTGTTTTCACCTATTACCGTTCTGCTTAATTTAGCTTACTATCTCAACTTCTGCCCTCCCCCCTGTGGAATGTATGTTCTATGAGGACAGGTATTTTTTTTTTTTAATGTTTTATTTACTGCTTAATCTTCAGCAGCTAGAACTGTTCCTGGCACATGAAAGGAAACCTGTGATTCTTTTTGAAAGAATGATTGTTCTGAGCAGCGATAGGGTTACTGTTTGTAGATGGCAAAAGTTTCCCTAGGAATATGTTAGTGCTATTTTTATTGATCCAATAATGATTCCAAGTATTTTACATGGGGTGTATGTGGATAGGCTACATCCTAAAACTTCTTCGTATAGAAATGTAGAAGCCTGTTATGAGGACCTTATCCATGGTGCATTCTTCTTGTTGTTGGGTTTCTTTGAGTCTGATCAAGAGGTGCCTTGGATATCATTGGTCTGTTCTCAATCTCATAGGAATGGTGTCAATTGTGGAATTGAAACAGAGTTCAGTAATGCAACGACTGCTTATAGGCTGGATGCCAACAGCCATCAGGTAAGTGGTGTCTGGTGGGTAAATCAGAGGGCCCAAGAATTTAATTTTTCCAGTCGTCAGCACCTATTAGTAATTCCAGTCTTACGCCAAGGCAGATAAGCATTGCACTGAAAAGGAGAAGAGTCTGTAAAACATTACATTCTATCTGAGGAGAGCCACAGCTTGGACACCTTCATAGCAGAAAGTGATTTTCTGTATATATTCTCACAATATTCCATTCAGGGCCCTGCCCTGACTTACCAAATCCAATCTTACGTAATATTAGAAGTAGAAAGTTTTGATGTTTAGAACTCTATTCCTATCTTATGTAGAGCCTTTTAAAATGTATCATAGTGATTGGTTGTAAATCAAATAGAAAATACAGTTATCTTATTCCAGATGTAAACTCTTGGCTCCTTCTGTTGATTAAGAGTGTACATTTATAACTTTGTTTTATCTTGTTAATTACAAATTCTAATCTGATGTTTATAACACTAAAACCCTAAAATTGGGCCTTATGTTTTTAGAGGTGATCAGGGGCTTTCTGATCGTCCCTTCGCTCTTGCTGTTCATTGTGTCGAGCATGATGCCTTCATCTTTGCTCTGTGCCAGGATCATAAACTACGAATGTGGTCTTATAAGGTAAATGCTACATTTATAGTTACTTTAAGTTAAAATAAGATTGTGAATTATAAGAAAATTGAAATCGATCTTGCTGTTTCTCTCAAAGATTATTAAGATCACTTAGTTTGGAAGTTATAAGCCATTTCTAGACACAGTTCCATTTAGCTTTATTTTTCACACATTTCTTTTTATATATATTTTTTAAGCTATGAATCCTACAGAATTAAAATAGTGCAGAGAATACTCTTCACTTAAGAGGAACAAATGTTTAAAAAAAAAAGAACAAATGTGTTTTTTAAATGCAAGTTGATAAAATAGTTTTGAGTTTTGGTTTTTTTTAAGGGTGAAGTGAAAGTTTATTTAAAGTGAAGGTGAGAACAGAAAGAAAAGAAAAAAGCTCTCTAGAGTGAGAGGGGTCCTGAATGGGTTACCCGATAAAATAGTTTTTAAGATTGATAAAACAGTTGATGGTTTTGTTTATCAGACTGAAGAGGTGTTTTCCTCTGAGCCCTTAAAAAAACAAACCCGTAGTGTCCCTCGGCAGGTACAAGAGACAGAGTGGTAGAAGTAATGGATGTGCATCCTTTCAAAAGAGAAGGAGTTTGTTTTTCCAGCTGGAATCTTCTTTGACACTCCTTGTTGACTCATCTTGGGCAGGACCAGATGTGCCTGATGGCAGCCGACATGCTGGAGTATGTTCCCACGTTTAAGGACCTTCGGCTCGCTGCTGGGACTGGACATAAATTACGACTTGCTTATTCCCCTTCCATGGGACTCTACATAGGGGTATACATGCATGCACCCAAACAAGGACAGGTATGAAACAAGTAAGACCCCTGTCACGCTATGCAGTATGTGCCGATATGGGGAGGGAGCTATAGATGCATTGAGTCTGTTTCAGCTCTTCACACCAGCGTAGGTGTTTCAAGTGTTGTTTCCGTGGAGATGGTGGGTTTTGTGCTAATATGTGAATTTAAAGAACTGGAAGTCAGGATGAAAGGAAATAAAGAGTTTAAAGGAATCTGAAAGGAAAAGTTAACCAAAGCTAAACAAGAAAGAGCCAATTTTGACGTCTGGGTGGAAAAACAGAGTTATGAAAGGGATGTAGGTGTTACTAAGTGGTTGGAGGGAAGTTAATTTTTAGAAATAATTTTGTTCATCTTCCAAACACTAGTTGTTGTATGTAGATAAGGTATTTAGGGTGTAATACAATGGTGTAATCATAGAGTAAACAACCATTTGTTGGATACCCTGTGTTTGGCATGATGTCAGGCCCCTTATGTAATTAATAGCAAATGCTTGGACTGTGCTTACTCTGGGCTCACATACTTTACACATATTATCCATTTAATCCTGATAACATTCCAGTGAGGTAAGGTTTTTCCTCACTATGCTGGAGGTGCCCATCCGGGTGCCCCCTTCACTTCTCTTGGGCTCTGATGCCCAACTACAGGCTGCACCTACATCTGGATGCCTTCTTTACTCCATCTGGGCTGATACTGTACCACCCCCATTCAGTGGACACCTTCCTCCCCTACTTGGGCTCTAATTACCAATACAGACTGCTACTCTGTTTGGATACCCTCATCATCCTGCTTGAGTTCCCACCCTTCTACCTATGTGTGGAAGCCTTCATTCCCTGTTTATGCATTTACATTTTAAGTCAAATGTAGATACTCTTTTTACCGCCTTGGGTTTTTGGTTTTTGGGTTTGTTTGGTTTTTTTTTTTTTAAGATTTATTTATTTATTTATTTATTTGAGAGAAGGGGAGGGAGAGGGAGAGAAAGAATCCAAAGCAGACTCCCCACTGAGTGCAGAGCCCAATGGAGGGCTCAATCTCACAACCCTGAGATCATGATCTGAGCTGAAACCAAGAGTCAGACACTCAATCGACTGAGCCACCCAGGTGCCCCTTTACTGCCTTGGGCTCTTAATTCATCCCATGACCCTGTCCTCAGCCTCGATTTCCTAGAGTAGCCAACAGAACTCAGGGAAACACTTAACTTACATTTGCCAGTTTACCATATGATAAAGGATTATGTAGGATGAGTCCAGAAGGGTCCTGAGTTCAGGGGCCTCTGTCCCTGCCGTGTTGGGGTATGCCACCCTCCTGGCACATGGGTGTTCACGAATCTGGAAGCTCTCCCTATACCATACTTTAGGAATTTTTATGGAGGCATCATGATGTACACATGATCCATTATTAACCTGATCTCTAGCCTCTCTCTCCTTCTCCAGAGAATGGGATTGGGGCTGAATGTTCCAAACTTCTAATCATGGCTTGGTCTTTCTGGTGACCAGCCCTCATCCTGAAGCTATCCAGGAGTCACCTCATTAGAACAAAAGGTATTTCCAGAGCACCTGGCTGGCTCAGTCAGTAGAACATGTGACTCTTGATCTCTGGGTGAGTTCAAGCACCACGTTGGGTGTGGAGACTACTTTAAAAAAAAAAAAAAAAAAAAGCATTTATCACCCAGAAAATTCCAAGGGATTTAGGAGCTCTGTATAAGATGCTCCTATCATTTCCATCACTCAGGAAGATACAAGCGTTTTAGCTCAGTATCAGGAGGCGGGGCAGAGACCAGTATATATATTTCTTATATGACGGATTCTGGTAGAGATTATGTTGGTTCTGTAGATGATATTGGACAGTATTGCCATCTTAGCAGTATTAAGTCTTTGGGTCCATAAATATGGGATGTTTTTCTGTTTACTTAGATCTTCTTTAATTTCTTTTTACAATGTTTTATAGTTTTCAGTGTATAAGTTTTGCAGTTCTTTTGATCAGTTTATTCCTAGGTATTTTATTCCTTTTAATACTGGTGTAAATGAAATTATTGAAATGAAATTATTTTCTCAGTTTTATTTTCAGATTACACAATGCAAGTTTATAGAAATACAATAGATTTTTATATATTGATCTTGTATCTTGCAACCTTGCTGAATTTTTCTATTTTTTTTCCTATTAGTGTTACAGTGGAGTCCTTAGAATGTCTTATATACAAGATAACCTCATCTGCAAATAGTTTTATTACTTCCTTCCCAATTGAATCAGTTGAATGCCTTTTTTTTTCTTAGTTGCCCTGGATAGATGCTCCAGTACAATATTGAATAGGAGTGGGGAGAGCTTACATCTATGTCTTTTGCCAATCTAAAGGAGAAAGCTTTCAGTGTTTCACCATCGAGTATGATGTTAGCTGTGAATTTTTCATAAATGCCCTTTATTGTGTTGAGGAAGTTCCTTTCTACTCCTAGTTTACGGAGTGTTTTTATCATGAAAGGGCGTTCCGTTTGGTGCCATTGCCTTGATTCATGTTAAAATACCAGTAATTTTACCCTCTAGGCATTTGCATCATCAATGCGAAAATAACAACACATTGGAAAAGGCAAAAAATGTAGTACTATTATGAAAAGACTTTCAGCCTCACAGACGCTGGGGGCTGGCAGGCTCAGTCAGTAGAGCATGTGCAACTCTTGATCCTGGGGTGGTGAGTTTGAGCCTCACATTGGACGTAGAGATTACTTAGAAAAAAAAATTAAAAAGAAAAGAGTTTCAGCCTCACTGATCCCTGAAACAGTCTGTGGCCTACATTTTGAGAAGCCCTTCTCTAAAAGAATCAAAATTGAATGTAGGAGTGGTGTTAAATTGAGCAGAGCTTTTTTTTTTTTTTTTTTTTTTTTAAGATTTTATTTATTTCTTAGCATGAGCGACGGAGAGGGCAAGAGGGAGAGGGACAAACAGATTCCCCACTGAGTGCAGAACCCTATGCCGGGCTGAATCCCAGGACCCTGAGATCATGACCTGAGCCACAGGCACCCCTGAGCAGAACTATTATTTCCTTCATTGAGCACTGTGGTTCTCTTAATGAAACCTAAAATCAAATCAGCTTTTTTGGCAGTTAGGCATATTCAGATCATAATGAACTTGTAGTGCTTTTTTCCCCCTTCACAAAAACTGCTCTTCAGCCTGTTTTTTCCCCCTAATCTGCATAGTTGAAGTTTATTTTTCTTTTATCTGTGAGATCTTACGTCCATTCCTATTAATTTCATTTGTTTCTTATTTTCCTTTTGGTTCTTTGGATTCTAATTCTTTAGTAAAGTACTAAGGATGTACTGTATTGTGTGGTGACTAACATAATTTAAAAAAAAAAACTTATTCTTTAGTAAGTAAGTGTATTCGGTCATTCTCAGCATCTTGTTCTCATTGATATCATAAGCTTGCTGCCTGAATTCCATATAAGACACTAAGACAGCTCTCTTAACAGAAGTCCTGCAGACCCACGGTTTGTGGTCTGTGGACTGGTCCTGGGCCATGAATTCTTCATTACCAGTTTGCAGTAAGATAACTACAGAGAGTGAGAGGAAAACTTTTAGAGACATTTATAGTGGTTTGACATTGCTACAGACACTCATATTCAAGGTTTCTGTGTTCTGTAAAAGTATCAATCTGCCACAGGTTGGAAATTGAAAAAAAAAGCAAAAAACAAAAAAACAAAACTGGTCCTTTACTGCAGGTAGGTAGTTTGAGAAGTACTACACTAGCCCAGCATTTTTCCAGCTCGTTTTTTGGCTAGAATCTATAATAAGAAATATCTTGCATTACTACCTACTATATACATATGTGGTGATGGACATGTAACAAAAAAATTTTCATGAAACCTACTTACCTTTACTATGAGTGGATGAACTGATGAAGTCTGATGCATTGGTTTTTTTTGAACTCTGGTTCAGACCTGCTAAACTGATTTATATCCCACTAAGGGGTTGAGATCTGCAACTTGTAAAATATGCCTCTAGACTAGGATGAATATGAATACTACATATATTTTTCATATTTCATACACTGCTTTTTTTTTTCCCCAAAAGGGACTCTCACTGTATATTTTTCTTTTAGTACTTCCTTGTGGAAAGTTGCTTGTGTTATAAAGACAGAATCATTGTCACTCATCAGTTTATAGTGAATTTTCTTTATCCAAAAAAATTACTTAAAATATCCATTAAATATCATTTTTGAGTTTGAAAATGTTTGTTTTGGCTGTAGTGTTAAATTCTACACTTGAATTACAGAGTTTTGTTTTTAGTAAAGGTTAACTAGCGTTGATTTGTATTGCACATATGTTTTACATTATCTCTGGTACAGGGCTCCTGGGTGGCTTAGTCGGTTGAGCAGCCAACTCTTGGTTTTGGCTCAGGTCATGATCTCATGGGTCGTGAGATCAAGCCCTGCATCAGGCTCTGCACTCAGTGGAAAGTCTGCTTGAAGACTCTCTCCCTGTGCCCCTCCCTGCACTCTGGCACGCTCCCTATTTCAAATTAATTATCTCTGGTACTTTAGTAAAAATATAAACTTAAAAACAGGTTTCTGACCATAATGAGATACCGCCTCACACCCATGGGATGGCTGCTATCCAGAAAAACCCTAGAAAATAACAGGGTTGACAAGGATATAGAGAAATTGAAACCCTTTTACATTGCTGGTGGAAATGTAAAATGTTGCAGCCACTCTGGAAAATAGTGTGGCAGTTCCTCAAAAAATTGATCATAGCATTACCATGTGATCCAGCAAATTCCACTTCTGGGTATATACCCTCAAAGAATTCAAAGCAAGGTCTCAAAGACATATTTAAACACCCATATTCATAGCATTATTTACAATAACCAAAAGGTAGAAACAGTCCAAGTGTTCCTTGACAGATGAATGAATAAACAAAAATGGTATGTACATAAAATGGAATATTATACAACCTTAAAAGGGCGGGAAATTCTGACACATGCTACAACATGGATAGACCTTTAGGATGTTAAGCTTAGTGAAGTAAGCCAATCACAAAAAAAGAAAATACTGTTAAGATTCCACTTATATTAAAAAAAAAAAAAAAGATTCCACTTATATAAAAAGTGCCTGGAGTAGTCAGGTTCACAGAGACCAAAAGTAGAATGGTGGGTGCCAGGGACTGGAGGGAAAGCAGAGTGTGGAGTTGTTTAATGAGTATAGTTTCAGTTTTACAAGATGAGAAAAGATCTGGAGATAGGTTGCATAATAATGCGAATGTATTTAACACTACTGGACTGTATCTTAAAAAATGGTTAAGATGATTAATGTTATGTGTATCTTACCACATTTTTTAAAAAATTGGTTTCTGGATGCTCCTAACTCTTAGAAAAGTAGCATGTTGATTATTTCAAGTAATAAATTATCAACTTATGTTTCAACAGTTCTGCATTTTCCAGCTGGTGAGCACTGAGAATAACCGCTATAGTCTAGATCACATTTCCTCCCTATTCACTTCTCAGGTAAGTTGGATCATCCTTTGCATATCACGCAAGTACAGGAAAGAAGTATTGACTGACTCAACTATGTTGTAAGGGGATGGAAATCTTAAAGCGGAATATTTAATGACATATGCAAACAAAATTTCATGTGGGTTTTACCAAGTTCTTGTAGTAGTATCTTTTGTTTTTATGCTTTTACCCCTCTTATTGATACAAATTTAAGTCACTATAAGCTATTACCTTTCTTATTTTAACCTCTTTGTCCCACATTTCCCCCTAGGAGACACTGATTGACTTTGCCATAACCTCTACAGATATCTGGGCCATGTGGCATGATGCTGAAAACCAAACTGTTGTGAAATACATCAACTATGAACAGTATGGATCACTTCCTTCTGTCATCTTGTCTCACCCCGAGGAGTTTCATACTTAGAAAACAGCTTTTTATGTAGAACCAAAGTCACATGTTTGCATGGAAAGGATTCAGCCCTGGGTTTGCTTGTTGTCATCTGTTTTCCGGAATTCCTCCTTTTGCATTTTGTTTTTCTTTTGGTTTTAGAACAAAATGAAGGATTCTTAGGGTTGGGATGAGATAAAGAAAATACCATATTTCTTGGGAGAAATGGCACATACCCAAAATACTTCTAATTTGGGAGTTTTCATTGCTTCTGAGCAGACTATTTCTGACAGCCACAACTTCCAAAAGATACATAGCCCCTTTGGGTTCTCAGTTTCCTCATCATAAGAAGGGACATTGATTGCACAAATATAGTGCTTTTCAAACTTTTTTAAAACAGGAAATCCTTTTTTTTTTTTTTTGAAAGATAACGAACTCCAGTATATAAAACTAATATTTTATGAGTATAAAATTGTAACACAATTTAACGTGTTGATAATTTCTAATATTAGGTATATTAGGTCTCTAATACTTTTAATGTACGTGATAATAGTATAAAGTGTTTTTTAGTAGTTACAAAATACATTAAAAAAATAATTTTGAATCAAACACTGTGTAACCCCTGAAATAACCTGTGTAGGATTCCCTGGAATACAGCTTAATGTCCTTGGAACTAAGCCAGTTGAACCTTAGGGATCTCTCATAATCCTATATTCTAGAACAGAATTACAGGAGTAGTTGCCCCAGATGGTTGAGCCACACCTTAGAAAATATGAGAGTACTTCTTATAGATAGCATTCCAGCAAAGTGGGAAAAAGCAGAACTCTGGTATCAGATGAGAGTTTGAGTCCGGGTGTGAAACTGAGTAGCTGTGAGATGCCCTAAGCCTCACTTTCCCCATCTGCAAAATGGGGGTAGTGCATCCTTTAGAGTTACCATAAGGCTTACTTGAGTAATACTCTTAACTGCACCTAGCCTAATGTCTAATATATAGTAAATGCAGATTAATAGTTAGCTATTATTTATAGATTTGTGGTTAGAGTTTTAATTTCAGGAAGATGCCTGTTAAACTGTTAAGAGCAACTTCTCTAAAGCCAGAATGCTGAAAATAGGTTTTATTTATTTATTTTTAAACTTTTAATAGATCAACAACGTAAGCTTTTAGTTATCATTTTTATGTAGACTGATGGTCTTTTTTTGTTTCTCTGTAGTAATGCTGCAGGTCAATGGAATTCGGTTTTTATGCACTCTCTCCCAGAGGAAGAGATCATTCTCAGAGATGATCAAGACCCCAGAGTAAGCAATATTAAAGTCTTATGTAAGGGGATGATTTACTCTAATCATTAGTTTGAGAAGAATCAGTTGTATTAGTCCGAATTCTTTCAGCTGCAGGTCAAAGAAATCCACCTCAAACTGACTTAAACTTAAAGGAAAATGTATTGATTTGGGCAGCTGAGAAGGTGAGAGTGACCTGGCTTCAGCCATGGCTGGAACAGTGCTTTCAGGGCTTGATCTCTCCTTTGTCTCTGTTCTGCTTTCCTCATTGTTGGGTTTATTCTCAGGCAGGCTCTCTGAGCCTGTGCATTCTATAGAACTTAACAACCCGAGGAAAAGACAGAACCTGTGTCCCTGGTCCTGAACTAGACTCTCATTTACCTGGCTTGAGCCATGTGTTGATTTCTGCTATAGTCACTCTGAGCAGAAGGAATAGAATAGTCTAGCTTGGCATGAGAAACCTGACCAACCTGCACCTTGCTCTTGTGGAGGTGGTGAAGTCAGTTGAGTATGGGGGGTACGGGTAGAGGAGGAATGGTTCCCCAGAGAAAGGTAGGGACTTGTTAGTAAAAGAAAGGAAATGGATCCTGGGCAGGCATAAACGCTATGTGTCCGCTATACCAACCATGTTGGTACATGCATATAAACTAGAAATCAGATGAATTCTGGTAGCTGTTGATGCTACAAAGAAAATAACTTTAAAAGGTAATACAGTACCGAGCAAAATAGGCCAGTCTCCCTGTTTTCAGAGATGCCCTCAGGATGAGTAGAAGCAAAAGCTTTCAGATGATGCCTTCATGTTAAAATGAGGTTGAAGATTTGGGGCCCTAGGTTATTCCCCAGAACCTCAGTAGGAGGAAGGAAACTTGAATGAAGGTTAGTCAGGTTTGCTACTTCCTGGCAAATCTGATTTAAAAGTTTGGGCAAAATAATTAGGCAACATAAGACTTCTCATTTTTTTTCTAATTCATTTCCCTGTTAGCGGCAGCGTATTGCAGGTTTTTGTTTATTTTTACATGTAATGCCGATTCTTGGTTCCTTTTCTTTTATATGTGAGCCGCTTTGTGGATGCTGTAGACGCCAGTTTAGTTAATTGTTCTCTTCCCAGTGTGTATCACCAATAAACTGTGTTCGCCTTTTCCACTTAAGGTTGGCATTTGACAAGCTGTTTTCCAGTGGAACGCTATGAAGTACTCCATGAGGAACACACTGATTTCTTTACAGTATGCCTAGTTGACTCAGACACTGCAGTCTTCTCAGTGTGAAAAGTTAGAACTGCTCTAGTACTTGGTGTAGCTCAAATATAGAAAGGCCATATTCATATAATAGAAACTCAAATATTGGTGCTGATGTGATGAATTCTTCCTTCAGATTTTTCCAAATTTTATCTATTTAGAATGACATTAATTTTTGTTTTACTCTTCAACAGGAGATCTATTTGCAGAATCTGTTTACACCAGGACGATTCATAAATGCAGCTTTATGTAAAGCTTTACAGGTCAGCAAGAAAAGATTTAGTGTTTATTTAAGACTATCTCTTACTTTGTAACTATCATTGTATAATTATTATTAATTTTTGTTTTATATACACTAAACACCAAATATATTTTTGCAGTTGTAGATACATGTGCTTATTAGTGTGATTTTTTAAATGTTTTTTCCATTAAGTAAGATTCCCAACAGGGAGGTAGAGCTGTGGGTACTTTCCCAATGACTAATGAACCATGCCAGTAGTAAAAAGAGAAATTCGTGCCTACACTGTTGTAAAAAGATACCATACTATACTGCATGTAATCTCAGTACTTGAAAGAAATTTAAAATGTTTTCTTGGTTAGTTTTGATGGTACTCTATTTTACCCTTCTGTTAATACAATAAAGGTCTGACTTAGTTCAGATTCAAAAAAAAACCTCAAATCTAATCTTCAAAGTCACATGGCTTAAGGGATATTTAATGCTTTACAAAAAGATTCTTTGAAGTCACTTCGGCTTCCTTAAATTGCCATTAACTTAATGGATTAAAAATAGAATAATCACTGGTAGAATTGAAAGGTCCCTCAGAATCTCCTCACCTGACCTTCCACACAAAGAAACACCTTCTGAGGCTTTTCTAACAGCTATTCAGCTTCTAGTTGTCTCTGCCTCCAGTGATCAGTTTCTTACTGGCTCTTATGTGAGTTATTGTTCCCAAGCTATGTCATTTAAAAGCTCTTTCTGGGCGCCTGGGTGGCTCAGTCGGTTAAGCATCTGCCTTCGGCTCTGGTCACAATCCCAGGGTCCTGGGATGGAGCCCATCTGGGGTTCCCTGCTGAGCAGGAAGCCTGCTTCTCTCTGTCCTCCCTACTCATGCTCTCTCTCTCTCTCTCTCTCGCTATCTCTGTAAAAATGTAAAAATAAAATAAAAAATAAAAGCTCTTTCCAGTATTGGATCAAATTTAGTCCACGTCCTTTTGGCAGGTTCTCTCTTTTGGGACTTAATAGAGCATGTCTCTCTTTTAGAATGCAACTGGTCGAATATTTTAGGAGTCTTTCCCTATTGTCTTTCTCCAGATTATATACACCCAGTTCCTTAACTTTCTTTCAGGTGATACCGTTTCTAGACCCTTGACTTTTCTTTTACATACATTCTTAAAAATCTGGCTATTGCATGTTTTCTGTTTTCTCTCTGCTAAAGCTTCAGGGTGACACGGTCACTGTCTCCTAAGGTGTTTTTCCTTTTCATCCTATCAGCCTTCTTCCTTGTTAACAATTAAACGTGTATGCCTTATGATAGCTCTTGCACACTAAAATATTAAATAATCACTAAGGCATTTATTAAGTGCTCTCCTTTAGGAGAGTCATTCCTAGTAGAGTGACCAGCCACAAGACTACTCTAGGTTGCTTTTGTGCCAGTTTGGGTGTGTGTATTTCGCATCATTTTGTATCTTCCTTCTGGCTGAGCAATAGCCTTTCAGGGTTTGTTTTTTTGTGTATTTTTTGTAATCCAGCTGTACCCTATTATAATTCTGACAGATTCATGGATTTCTGTAGTTTGTTCTGGTCTGTAGAAATTATTTCAAAGAAAAAAAGAAAGAAATGATTTCAAACTTGCTATGATTTTATATACTGGAATTATTCACAGTGTTAGACATAGATGGGTACTTCGGGCATGTTCAGTTTCTATTGTATAGCTGTGTATTGGCTCAGTGCCTTCTAAATTGATGTGTCTTTCATTCGGTTTTGGGTAGCATATAATACTCTAAAATGTCTCTTTTAATTTTAGATTTTCTGTAGAGGAACTGAGAGGAATTTAGATCTTTCCTGGAGTGAACTGAAGAAAGAAGTCACTTTAGCTGTTGAAAGTGAGGTGAGGTTTGGGTGGAGAAAGAGTGATAATTTCTTTATACAGGCTAGATTGGTGCTGAGGAGTTGTTCAAATTGTTCACTGGACCTTGTTAAATGTTTAAACCTTTTAATTTGAAAATTAGAGATATATATAGTCTATGACATATAATGCATAAGGGATATTCATTTAGTAAAATGATATTAGACAGTTACGTTTTGAGGAAGAAAGATCCCAAATGGTATTAAGAGTTTCTCTCTCTCTCTTTTTTCCCCCCTCTTTGTTCTTTGCCAGCTCCAAGGAAGTGTAACAGAATATGAATTTTCCCAGGAGGAGTTTCGAAATTTACAACAGGAATTCTGGTGCAAGTTCTATGCCTGTTGTCTTCAGTACCAAGAAGCCCTCTCTCATCCTCTTGCCCTGCATTTGAATCCACACACAAACATGGTGTGCTTACTGAAAAAAGTAAGGAAGCTAAAGCATATAGAACTCCTTTAGAAGGTTCCGTGGATCTTTCAGACTATCAGTCTATCAAATGTTGTAGTTAGCTTTTAGAACTTTGTATTTTTTTTCTTTTAGAATTATAGTTCATTTGTATTTAGATAGTCTTCTGCATTATTTATAATTTTCTTGCATTTTACTTTATTTACCTTATTACATACTAAAGTGATTTCAAACTTCAAAGAGTTATGAGAGTAGCACAAAGAACTTTTGTATACCCTTCACCCAGATTCGTTTAACTTTCATTTGCTTTCCTTCCTTTTATGCATATATATTTTTCTTCTTAATCCAGTTGAGAGTTAGTCATAGACATTATACCCTTTATTCTTAAATATTTTACTATGTATCCTGAGAACAGTGTATTCTTACATAACCACAGCACAGTTTAAAAATCAGGTAATTCATTATTGATATGATGTTATACTGTTACATTCTGATTTTACCAGTTGTGCGCATAATTTTTCCTCTGATTTAGGATCCAATCTAAGATCTTGGATATATTTGGTTGTCATGTTTATTTAGCTTAATCTTGAGCTTTTTTCAGCCTTTCTTTGTCTTTCATGACATTGACATTTTTTTTAAGACTACCTGTTGTTTTATAGAGTGTCTCTTGGCTTGGATATGTCTGGTGTTTCCTCGTGATAAGATTCAGGTCTCAATTTTTTTATACCTGTAAGCATTCATTGAAAAAAGTGTAATTGGAAGATTTGTATTTCCAGGGGTACCTGTCTTTCCTTGTGCCTTCCTCCTTAGTGGATCATTTGTATCTCCTGCCTGATGAGAACCTTTTGGCAGAGGATGAGGCAGCTATATCTGATGGTAATAATAATTACTGTGTCCATATTTAAGCCCCTTCCTACATGAACCCTATGCTTTGTTTCAAGCGGATGCAAAAAAACTTTGATTGCCACTATGACCTTGCCTGGTCAATTTACCACAATATAGATATTGTAAGGAATACCGAAGAGGCCTAAGCATCTCCAAGACCTCAGATAGATCCTTGGCATTTGATTATTTATATTTTATTTTAGTGTAATATTAATCAGTAGCTCTTCATCGGCTTGGGTCATGAATGTTAACTTTGTCTTAATCATAGATGTGGATGTTGCTCGGGATGTCATGTGTCTTATAAAATGCCTTCGGCTGATTGGAGAGTCAGTAACTATGGATATGTCAGCAGTGATGGAAATGAGCTGTTACAACCTACAGTCTCCAGAAAAGGCTGCAGAACAGATTCTGGAAGATTTGATCACTATTGATGTGTAAGGAGAATTTAGGGTAAAGTGCATTTCCTAATAGAAATTTAGCAAATTTTAGTGCCAGCATCAAGTTTTTAATGTACATTCAAGTCCATGCAAAGTAGTGGTTTGAAGTTAAAATGAGTTGCTGTAATTCTCAATAGGTGTCTCCGCTTTTAAACAGAAAATCTAACACAAGAATTCAGATCTGGAAGCAGACTCATAAATTATGGTCTGTTAAGTACTAACTGAGCTATAAATTCTAAAACATAAAAGTATTTTCTCACATGCATTTTATCTATCATTTCTGAAGGAATGAGGAAAAATTTGTTCTACGAAGTACAAGTATCTTATACGCCGGAGTGATTCTCTCTCCTCCTTTATTGTGTAGCTTGTCTTCCTGTTTCATAGAGCATTTAGCTATGGGATTTATAGAGTCTGTGTTACATATTCTCAGTAGTGATAGTTTTCTGATTGTCCTTCTAGAGAAAATGTGATGGAGGATATTTGCAGTAAGCTGCAAGAGATCAAGAACCCAATCCAGGCCATCGGGCTACTTGTGCGGGAAATGGATTATGAGACAGAAGTGGAAATGGAAAAGGGGTTCAATCCAGGTGAATGACAAAAAACGTGTCTCTTTGATCTAGAGAAAACGATTTAACTCCTTTTAACTCCCTTTCCTTTTTTTTCCGTCTTAATTATAGCTCAGCCTTTGAATATTCGACTGAATCTTTCCCAGCTGTATGGTAGCAACACAGCAGCGTGTATTGTGTGTAGAGGTGTGTGTAAAATTGCCAGTACTCGCTTCCTCATCTGCCGGGACCTTTTGATATTACAGCACCTGTTAATGAGGCTGGGAGATGCCGTAAGTACTACTTGAGAGAAACTCGTAAAATCTACTCGCAGAGCAGAATGTCAGCTCTATGAGTGCAGACTTTTGTCTTTGTTCACTGCTCTGTCACCTGCGTTTTACCTGTAGTGAGTGTCTAAAATTGCAGAATAAGAACGTACATGTCAGGGACGCCTGAGTGGCTCAGTTGGTTAAGCATCTGCCTTCGGTTCAGATCATGATGCCAAGATACTGGGATCTGGCCCCATGTCAAGCTCCCTAGTTGGCAGAGAGCCTGCTTCTCCTCTCCATCTGCCTGCCTCTCCCCCTACTTCTGTGGGCGCTTTCTCTCTGTCAAATAAATAGAATCTAATTAATCAATTAATAAAAATCTTTAAAAAAAAAAAACATACATGACATGGGGCACCTGCTGGCTGAGTCAGAAGAGCATGCGACTCTTGAGTTCAGGTCCCATGTTGGATATAGAGATTATTTAAAAATAAATAGGGGCACCTGGGTGGCTCAGTTGGTTAAGTGTCAGACTAGAGCTCAGCTCAGGTCTTGACCTCAGGGTTGTGAGTTCAAGCCCTGTGTTGGGCTTCACACTAGGCATAGAGCCTAGTTTTTTAAAAATAAATAACTAAGCTTAAAAAAAAGAAGAACATAACATGAAGTGGATTATTTTACAATTATTCTTTGTATTTATAGCAGTGGGGAAATTTCCAAGCATGGCTCTCCGAAAATTTAGTATTGTTAGTAACTGCTTTGCACGTGATAGCAAGGTACCATTTACTGTGGAGGAGAAAGGAAGAAGAAGAAAAAGAACTCTATTTCTGCAGTACAAAATTTAGCCTAAGCACATTTCTTTTAAGTTGTATTTATTTATTTGAGAGATAGCGTGCGCACAGGTTGGGGGCGGGAGGGAGAGAGAGAATCTCAAGCAGGCTCCATGCCCAGTGTGGAGCCCACTCGGGGCTCCATCTCATGACCCTGGGATCACAACCTGAGCCGAAACCCAAGAGTCAGACACTCAACCAACTGTGCCACCTGGGGGTCCTCCCAACTCCATTCTGTGCTTCTTTTTCCATCCTAGTCTTCTTAGGCCACCAGACTCTTGTCCAGTAATCCTTGTCTTCCCCACTACTAAATGTTCCATGTTTGGAGATTGCCTTTCTGCCCTGAGGCTGAAGCCCCACTTGTCTGTCTGTCGGTCGTCTCATCCGAGCCTGACAAGGGAGCAGTCTGGTTCACTAATGTATAAAAAACTACAAGGCCTTTGGGGCTCCCAGAGCTATTCATATTTTTTAAATCAGAATTTATTAACTCAAATACGTTGATAATGGTAGAATTTCAGGTAAAAATAAGGGGGACATTTAGGAAGATGATTTGTTTAGGACCACCAGGGAGACACAGGAGCCTTTCCTGAGAGGCTGGTACTTAGGGCAGCCCTTACTGAGTTCTTTTCAGTCTTTGCAGAGTCTTCCATTTCTTCAGGGGTTTTTGTGGGGCTTTCTGTTTGTTAATAATAATCATTTTTTTAAGTAATAGATGTTCATTATAGAACCTTTATATGTAAGCCTCTTTAAACAAAAAAAGTTAAAATTCATCTGTAATCAACCCAGTGACAACTGGGATAACATTTTGATGTACACCCTTTTTTCTCTGCAAATGTTTTGTTTGTTTTATTTCTAGAATTAAGGTACGCTATGTGGTATTTTTGTAATCTGTTTTTATTCTGCCTTACACACCTCATCAGTATTTTCACATGTCATAAAGTATTCTTCTACAAATTTATTTTTTATTTATTTTTATTTTTTTTAAAAGATTTTATTTTTATTTATTCGACAGAGATAGAGACAGCCAGCGAGAGAGGGAACACAAGCAGGGGGAGTGGGAGAGGAAGAAGCAGGCTCATAGCGAGGGAGCCTGATGTGGGGCTCGATCCCAGAACGCCAGGATCACTCCCTGAGCCGAAGGTAGACGCTTAACCACTGTGCCACCCAGGCGCCCCTACAAAATTATTTTTAATAGTTAACCTAGCACAGTTTTGTTCAACCAGTCCCATTTGTGGTCACCCACGTTGTTGCCAGTTTTTTCCTCATACCTATAAATATCTGTACACCTCACTGTATCTCTGAGATAAATTCTCAGAACTAGAATTGATTGGTCACAGGCTATGCACATTTTTAAGGCTTTTGGTGGTATTGCCAAATTTTCCTCTAATGTTCATAACTATTTTTATCCAGACTAGTAACATAAGGAAGGGCTTAGATTTCCCTGTTCCTGTCCTTGAATTCTGAGCCCACAGATTCAATGAAAGTTACTTTTGTTGTTTTCTCTTTCACCATCAGCATTTTTGTACTGTTAAATCTTTGGGTAGATATTTTTGCTACCCTAAAATTTAATAGGTGTGTCGCCTTTATTTACATATGTTGCTTTTTTGTATGCCCTTTGTAACTGTGTTTGTTATTTATTTTACCTCCACCCAAGCCTTAAGAGTTATCATCACTAATCGCTGTGTATGGTCTCACCCACCCACCCATCATGTATAGGTGTTCTTGGGAGCTGGTCAGCTCATTCAAGACCAGCAAGACCTTCTACACCGAACAACTCCTCTACTCTTATCTTATTACCTCATTAAGTGGGGAAGTCAGTGCTTGGCAACTGACGTTCCAGTTGACGCACTGTGAGTTTTATTATTCTAATTTATTTTTAAAATAAATTGTGAGTTTACTTTTTCATTGTCTTTAAAACCTTGTGAACGCAATGCAGTTCCGTGATTTGCCGATAAGATTCAGAGAGCGTTTTAGCTGCTTCAAGTTCCAAAGGTTAAAGGCAATGTATAAAAAGAATCAAAATACTAGATATGTTATTGTATATGTGGTTTTTTGAAAAGAAAAAAAGCTTATTCTAAAGTGGGGAAAATATATATAATTTCTAAAATTTGTCTTTTCTTAGAAGCTGTTGAGAGGTAGTTTTTCACTAACCACCCATTTTTTATGCTTTTTCTAAAATTGAAGTGTAGTTGACACACTATGTTACATGAGTTTCAGATGTACCATTATTACATATGTGTGTGTGTTTAACGTGAAGATAAATCCTGCTGAAGGCCCAAGAGTTAGATGAGGTCACAGGGCAAGTTAGACCACACACAAAAACAGACTAGGTATGAAAGGTAGGCTGAGCTGCTTTGTAACCAAAAGAAAAAGGAGAATCCGTTACTTACAAGAATTACATTTTCAGTAAGATAAACTGTCCTGTTTGGTAATGGGCTTTCAATAGAGCTTTTATGTGCAACTTACTAATTAAATTGACAGTGTTGTTGGGAGGAGAACTTGTAGTAGTGTTTGTGTAGAAGAACTGCTGTTTTTCTCTCTTCTTACAGGGAGTCCAATCTCCAACACTTGTCAGTGCTGGAGCTGACTGACTCTGGTGCTGTAATGGCAAATAAGTTTGGTAAGGACTAGACTATATGCATTTGATTTTAAATTTGGCTTTTATTGCATATTCATTAAAGTGGTCCTTTGCCACCTCTGCCTTGGAGTGATTGGGTAGGATCTGCTTTCACTTTGGGAGGTCTGTAAGCGAGCTGTGGCCGGAAGGCTGCGACAGGGAGTCTACTGAACCCTGGGAAGCCCAAATCATGCATAAACTGAGGGTGTTGCATGTATAAACGTATATATGTATGTGTGTATTGCTGCTTTTCTATTATATATTGATGCTCTGGTGATTAATTCAACAAAATTAATTTTAAAATTTATTAAGTTCATGGTAGCTTTTGTAATCTTGTCTTAATAAGTATTTAAAAGGCATTGTCTCTCATACTTGAGAGCTGTTCTGGAGAATGTGTTTGGTATTATTTTGGTATACAACTTGGAATCTTGAGACCATATTTAGTATAAATGCTCCCTAAGGAAGATGCTTAGGTGTAGTGAGATCAGTGAGAAGAAAAAGAAGTGAATGCACTGTTGATTTAAGTGACTTTTTATTGCTTTTGTATAGTACTTCACACTTTGCAAACTTTTATTTATATCGCCATTGATTACACCCATGATGCATTTTATATTTTGAAATAATGTTATTTATTACTGGCATAAAATGAATTAGTAGACTATCTTAATTGAAAATTGGCACTAATATCACAAGTTGATGATTGTCATAACTTTTTTTTTAAGTATCTAGCCCTCAGACAATTGTGGAATTATTCTTCCAAGAAGTTGCAAGAAAACATATCATATCTCATCTCTTCTCTCAACCAAAGGCACCTCTGAGCCAAACTGGGTTGAATTGGCCCGAGATGATTACTGCAACTACAAATTATTTATTGCAGCTTTTGTATCCTTTTATTTAAAAGCCAGTTACCGGCTCCTGGGTGGCTCAGTCAGTTAGCTAAGTGGACAACTCTTGACTTCAGCTCAGGTCATGATTCTGGGTCCCAGGATCAAGCCCTGGGTCGGGCTCTACGTTCATCAGGGAGTCTGCTTGAGGATTCTCTCATCTCTCTCTCTCTGCTCCTCCTCCAACTAACTCGTACACGTGCACTCTTTCCCACTCTCTCTCAAATAAATAAATAAATCTTTTTTTAAAAATCCAGTTAAAAGGTGTTTTCTGTCTAAATAGCTAAGGCTCTCCTTCTCCCTGTATAATGAAGATATTTAATGAGATTGAGTGCTTATTCCCCCAACAAGAAATGATATTTACTTTCAGATATCCCAATTTTTGTTTTATTTTCCTCAGGACTTAGCCAGATTTTATTGGTACACAAACATTTAATACCTAGATCTCTTTTAAAACATTATTAAGTTCATCAAGTATTTATTGAGTGGCTCTGTATGTCAGAAACTGTGGTAGATGATGGGTGTCCACTGGCACCAGCAGTACATGAAGTATTCCAGAATCGGAAGTGATCGCCCAGGGGTGGTTTAGCCCAGTTAATTGAGTTCTGAGCGAGGTCACTAGGCTTCTAGTATATATCCTTTAAACCGTATTTGTCTAATATAAGAACACGTGCTCTGCCACCTTCTCCTTTACCTCCTTTTTTAAAAAGTCATTGCATGGAGTTTGATGCCCAATATGTATATATATTTAAGTTTGCCAAAAACGTGTAAAAAAAAAAAAAAAAATCTCCTTATCCAGTGACTAGATGGCCTAGCAATCCCGGTTGTCTCTTTCTGGAATGTTTGATGGGAAATTGTCAGTATGTACAATTGCAGGTGAGTACTGTTGAATATTTCAGGTTTAATCATTTCTTGTAAAGAATGGGATTTCTGGAATTTTTTTTCTTTGTAAATGTTACCTGCATCTTAATTGGCTGCTGATAAGAACCACAATAATTTAAACTTGATTGCACCAAAACATACCCCAGAGACATTTTCTTTACTTCTCTTGACATGTCATTCCCAAAGTTGTTTTTCCTAGAGTATCTTGTTTTGTTTTTTCAATCCTATTAGGTTCTCTTTATACCAAAACAAATATACCATTGTCTTCATATAAATCCTTTATAGGAATCTAGTCATTAAACCAGTAAATACCAAAAGTTGGAAAATTGCTAAGTTGGAAAAATTTATGTATGTTGGTGTTATTGGAGTCCTGTTTGCTTTCTCGAAAGTGTCTAACCTAATGCAAGAATAGATGAGCAGGATTAGATTTTAATTTCCAGATGATTTCAGGAAATACACCTTTTGTGTTAACTGACTACTATCTTCTTTCCCTCTTTGAAGAATTTGGGAATGGTTATCTCCTTATATTTATTTTCTAATCAGAAAGCACCTTTTATGCCTTTAAGGATTATATTCAACTGCTGCATCCCTGGTGTCAAGTCAATGTTGGTTCCTGTCGATTTATGCTGGGACGGTGTTACCTGGTTACAGGAGAGGGACAGAAGGTAAATTGCATTCAAATGATGAACCAGCTTCAGTGTAAAGAGGACACTTAGACACCTTCTGACTAGGTTAGGGGGAATGGGAGGCATAGAATCCTCTAGATAAGGACAAAGATGATTAGTGCCAGCAAGAGCCATGTGGGGATTCTTCAGTTTTCATGTGCTTTGCAAATTAGTTAGAATATGGGAAAACATTAAAACCCTTTTGCCCCTGTGTAGGTATTTTTTGGGATGAATTTTATAAATCAAATATATTACTCAATTACATTGTTTTTATTACTCAATTACATTGTTTTTATTACGTATTTTTTTTTTAATTTTTTGCTGCTTTCTCCCCCCATAATGGAAGTTTACCTTTCTAATTTGTTCCCTGACATCCTATTTAGGTAAATTTTCAAACATGCAGGAAAGTTTAAGGACTTAAAATAAACAATCAGGGGCGCCTGGGTGGCACGGCGGTTAAGTGTCTGCCTTCGGCTCAGGGCGTGATCCCAGCGTTATGGGATCGAGCCCCACATCAGGCTCCTCCGCTATGAGCCTGCTTCTTCCTCTCCCACTCCCCCTGCTTGTGTTCCCTCTCTCGCTGGCTGTCTCTATCTCTGTCGAATAAATAAATAAAANAATAAAATCTTTAAAAAAAAAAATAAACAATCATTTACTTACCACTCAAATTCTACAAATGCTAACATGTACTATGCTACTGTATATTTATCCATCAATTTTCTTATTAAAGTTTACTTTTTAATAGCATCTAAGTTAAAAAGTGAGATAAGTAAAGAAAAATATTAAATAATGTGTCAGAATTTAGAATGGCAAAAATTGTAAATGTAGTCAACAGTCTTAGTTTTTCTTTTTTGGCTTTCCTTCAGCACCTGAACTCCCACCCCCCCCCCAACCCCGACTTTTAAGCACCTAGAATTAGAACAGTCCATTATAAGTTATTTTGTATTCTTTTATTTCTCCAGGCTCTGGATTGCTTCCGCCATGCAGCATCTGAAGTGGGCAAAGAGGAATTCTTGGATCGTTTGATTCGCTCAGAGGATGGGGAGATTGTGTCCACCCCCAAGATGCAGTATTACGATAAGGTACATTGTGGTGTGGTTTGGTACTTCTTACACCACCCTGTGTAAAAATGTATCTGAAATCATTGCTTTGGTATTTGGGGAGAAAAATAATATAAAAATGTAATCGTTCCCTGAAATTCCAAGAGAA
The DNA here is from genome assembly GCF_002007445.2 of Ailuropoda melanoleuca. Classification (NCBI taxonomy): domain Eukaryota; kingdom Metazoa; phylum Chordata; class Mammalia; order Carnivora; family Ursidae; genus Ailuropoda; species Ailuropoda melanoleuca. The sequence continues at coordinate 75,807,615 of NC_048233.1, read as the reverse complement.
GAGAAATGAATTTGCCTGGAGAAATTAAAGGAACATATTTTAATGAAATTGGTAAATGTTTTTAAAAAAACTTAGGTGAAATTCCCATCATGATACCAGTTTATTACCCCAATCATCATTAGAATTTGATTGATATTAGACTTTCCGAAATCTCAAGGAATTAAATTAGAATGCTGTATTTAGCCTCAGTTTAAGATTTAGCCTTGGTATCTCTCCTGACCTTTTTTCCTGTCACTCTTTTTCCTGGTCATTCAGTTCTAGAGAGAGTGCCTGTTTACTGTCTCATGCAAGCCAGGCATACACTCTGTTCCCTTCAAGACTTTTCTACCTGCCATTCCCCTTTTTCCAGATAGTCAAGCCTCGGGCCCTCATTTCATTTCAAGTCTCTTCGCCTATTTAACCATGCTTGATGTTTAGGTTTTAGATAACTATTTGTTGTTTTCTAAATTTCCTACCAAAAAGTAAATACGACAAAGGCCGACTTAACCATTTTGTTAAGACTTAACCATTGCTCGTAAAAGAGACAAATGATTTTTTTTTAAGTGAGCTCTCCACCCAGTGTAGGACTTGAACTCATGAGTTACATGTGGGCATCTGGGTGGCTTAGTCAGTTAAACGTCTGCCTTCAGCTCAGGTCATCATCCCAGGGTCCTAGAATCGTGTCTTGCATTGGGCTCCCTGCTCAGCAGGGAGCCTGCTTCTCCCTCTCCCTCTGCCTGCTGCTCCCTCTGCTTGTGCTCACTCGCTCACTCTATCAAATAAATAAATAAAATACTTTTTTTTTAAATGTTACCTGCTCTACTGACTGAGCCAGCGAGGCACCCCAAGAGAAATGAATTTATACTGAAATAGATTTGTAGCTCTTTTTTTTTTTTTTTTAAAGATTTTATTTATTTATTCGACAGAGATAGAGACAGCCAGCGAGAGAGGGAACACAAGCAGGGGAGTGGGAGAGGAAGAAGCAGGCTCATAGCAGAGGAGCCTGATGTGGGGCTCGATCCCATAACGCCGGGATCACGCCCTGAGCCGAAGGCAGACGCTTAACCGCTGTGCCACCCAGGCGCCCCAGATTTGTAGCTCTTAATAACCCGCTACCATCATTCTGATGAGAAAATTATTTTGAATTCTAAGGATTTTTATAAGATTTATTTTATTTATTTATTTGAGAGAGCGTGAGCAGGGTAGGGAGAGGGAGAAAATCTTAAGCAGGCTCTGTGCTCAGCCTGGAGCCCACCGAGGGTCTCGACCTTATAACCCTGAGATCATGACCTGAACTGAAATCAAGACTTGGTCATTTAACTGACTAAGCCACCCAGGTGCCCCAGTTTGTTTGTTTGTTTGTTTGTTTTTAAGTAATCTCCACACCCATTGTGGGGTTCAGACTCACGACCCCAAGATCAAGAGTTGAATACTCCACTGACTGAGCCAGTCAGGCACCCCGAATTCTAAGGATTTTTAATCTGAGCCTGGCTAGATTTAAGGAATTGGTAAATCCCCTGAAATTGTATGCAAACTGTTGCTTGTATTTTTTCTGTGGAGAAGCTCCATAGCTTTCATCAGAAGAAACTTACTGGTTCAAAAAACATGAAAAACCACTGCTCCCATGGACTCCAAAGTGGGCCCTGGGAAGAAAATACCAGAACTCTCACTCACAAAAAAAATAAATTAAGATGTACTAATGTTTAATATAAGGATCAACCCTAGTGCTCTCATTTGGTCCTTTACCAGGTGGTCACTTGTCATTTAGTCTCAAGGTAGGCATTCGAAGGAAGAGGGAAGGTGTCACAGCTGGGGCGGGGGTTCAGAGGAGCACCTGCACTACTCTACTTTTTTTTTTTTTTTTTTTTTTTTANTTATTTATTTTATTTGACAGAGACAGCCAGCGAGAGAGGGAACACAAGCAGGGGGAGTGGGAGAGGAAGAAGCAGGCTCTTAGCGGAGGAGCCTGATATGGGCTCGATCCCAGAACGCTGGGATCACGCCCTGAACCAAAGGCAGACACTTAATGACTGCACCGCCCAGGCGCCCCTGCACTATTCCATTTGATTTCAGTAGATTATGTTTGCCTAGTTAAATCCATTTATACATGATAGTGATTCATTTTAAAATCATTTTAAAATTCATTTTAAAAATCACCTTCACAATTTCTAAAAATTCCTACAAAGAAGCCAGATTAAGAAAGTACAAGCAAATGAGGACAAATTAGGGCTGACAATTCTCCCTTTGATACAGGCTCTTCATCAGCCATATTGCAAGGTAGAAACAGTGATAGTCTATAATCAGATCTGATAAGAATCAGCTGATAACAGTTGAACTTCTCAGGAATGCTATTTTAAAATCTAAGTAAGTGTACCTTGAATTAAGATGTCAACTCAAGATAATATGAAACCATGAAAATTATCAAAGCATTAAGCATCCTAATCACCTGTAGTGGAGTATAAATTGGTTACAACCACTTTGAAAAACTGTTGGTATCTGCTAGCTGCAGTCATTGACATACCCTATGACCCAGTTATTCCAATTCTAAATATATCCAGAAACATGTACATAGTTACCAAAAAAGAGACATGCAATTATGATCCAAGTAGCATATTCTTAAATTCATACACTAGAAACCCAAATGTCCGTTGACAGAATGGATCAGTAAATTATGGTATATTCTTTGAATGGAATACCGCAGCAATGAAAGGAATTGCATATAATAATAGGTCAGTCTTATAAACGTGTTAAGCAAAGTAAGGCAGACACACAAAAAAATACGTACCATAAGATTCTGTTTCCATGAAATTAAGAACAGAACCAGTAAAAGTCACAAGTGCCTGGAAGGAGTCACCTGGGAGCTTTGGAATACCACTATATTATAATTCTTATTTTAGGTGCTTGTTACATGGATATTTTTACTTTGTGAACATTCAGTCAGCTGTGTACCTAGGATTTGTGTACATTTCTAAATATATGTTACATTTCAAGAAAAAGTATAAAATAAAAACTAATCCAAAATGTTTTATACTGTTAATAAAAGAATAATTACTAATAAATAAAAATAATCAAAACTATTTTTATCTTTATTTCATCTTCTATAAATTTATGTGTTGAGTGTGTTAAACCTATATATTAGAGAGCTGTGTGTATGTAAGTAAATACTCGTGCACGTGTGCACAGACATTGTTAATAGGGTGGACAATCAGTTTGAAGAGCACTGTTCTATCTTATATTAGAAATGGATTATGTCAAACATTCTCTTTAGAGTTTTATAAGGCTATGGTGGCAATTTATTTTCTGGGCTTTAAATTCATGTGTGACCTAAACAGTTACTAGGAAAATTTAGTAGTGAAATTGGACGTGTTCCTTCAACAAATAGTTACTAAGAACCCACTGTGTACTAAACATTGAACATAGAGCCGCGAACAAAAAGACCAATAGGAAATTTTACAGTAAGCCTGTTATTTGACAGTAGAATCTAAAGGAAAGTTTTTTTTTTAATTCCATTTATTTATTTTAAGTAATCTCTACACCCAACGTGGGGCTCGAACTCATGACCCCGAGATCAAGAGTCTCATGCTCTTCCGACTGAGCCAGCCAGGCACCCCTAAAGGAAAGTCAAATATTAACCAAATAATCCTGTCTTGTAGTCAACATCTTTGATTTAATCTTCATCTTAACTAGTTATCTTTCTGATTGATTTAATTCCTATTTCAATTTGAAGTGTACTACCATCTTAATTTTAATGGAAACTCCCTCTTTTTCTCCTCAGGTTTTGCGTCTACTAGATGTCGTTGGTTTGCCTGAGCTGGTTATTCAGTTGGCTTCGTCAATATTAACTGAAGCAGGTGATGACTGGAAAAGTCAGGTAAGAACTAACTATAGTCTAGTTATTTCCCTTTAGACTTGTCATGGATGTGGGATTTTAATTGCTGTTGTTCTTCCCCCCACCGTATTTGACATTTAGGCTACCTTAAGGACATGCATTTTCAAACATCATTTGGATTTGGGTCACAATAACCAAGCATATGAAGCATTAACCCAGATTCCTGATTCCAGCAGGTAGTCAATCCCAGTCTTTTTTAGAGAAGGCAATTTACCAACCCTGTTTAATCCACTGAGAGTTTGCCCTCATGTCGCTTTTCTTTCTCCTAGGCAGTTAGATTGTCTGCGGCAGCTGGTGGTAGTTCTTTGTGAACGCTCGCAGCTACGGGATCTTGTAGAGTTTCCCTATGTGAATCTGCATAACGAGGTAATTTTGTCCACTGATGACTGGACACAACTGCGGTGGTCGTCATGCTCGCTACTAACCTTGATATCTGATTGCTTCCCCTTCGTTAGGTTGTGGCAATAATTGAATCACGTGCGCGAGCTGTGGACCTTATGACTCACAATTACTATGAGCTCCTCTATGCCTTTCACGTCTTTCGCCACAATTACCGAAAGGGTGAGTAGTTGAAGCCAACAGTCTTTGTTAGGGGCAACCTTAACAGTTTGATTACGTTTTATGAAAATACTGTTTGACTTATGTAATTTTTACCTTATTTTCACCATTGAATGAGTGTTCTCTACAAGCATTTTGGGAAATTATGTTTAATTACAAGATTAGCTTCACCCTTTTTGAAGATTACTCGCTAGCCTTAAAGAAAAGTACTTATCCCACTCTAGAACATTCTTGAATCATTTCCAGTGAGATGTCATTCTGTCTATATCTTCTGTCTGATTTTAAAAGAAACTTTTTTATTAGAGGCGTCTTGAATTCTTGTGGCTGGTTTTGAGTTCTGCCAGCTTGCTCTTGGCCTTTTCTTATTTTTGCTGATTCTTTTGAGAGTAGGTGGTAGACGTCACGTTTCAATGTATAAGTACTGAAGATGTATCAGCTAAGGACATTTTCTTAGATAACCTCAATACAATTATCAGATTAAGGAAATACAACTAATTTCATGAATTAAATGTAAATATAATGCTATCGTGATTTTTTTTAATAGCACATTCCTCCCATATCGTCCCTACCCCTTGATCTAGAATCACACATTTATTTATCATGTCTCTTTAGTCTCCTTTAATCTGGAGCACTTCTTTTAGCCTTTTTTTGCCTTGATGTTGTTGATATTTTTGAAGAGTACAGGCCAGTCGTTTTTGTAGAATGTATCTTAGATTGGATTTGTATGATGACTAATGAAGTCTTTATCAGAACAGCTAAAATGGTGGTTGGTAAGCATAGCATAAAGTATAGAGAAGTTGAATCGCTGTGTTGTACAGCTGGAATTAATGTGGCATTGTGTGTCAGCTGTACTCGAAAAGATTTAAAAGAAAAAAAAGTAAAATCTTTGAGACAAAAAAAAACAGTTAAAACGCAAAGGGATTACATGTCTATTTTAAGATCACATTTTACAAAATAACTATTGTGGTTCTCCTCTGGAACTGGTAATATTTTTTTTACCATTTTCACTCAGAGAAATTTTCATAAGGTTTCTTTTTTTTTTTTTTTAAGATTTTATTTATATGAGAGAGAGAGTATAAGCAGGGCGAGGGGCAGGAAGAGGGAGAAGCAGACTCCTCACGAAGCAGGGAGCCCAGTGGGGGCTCGATCCCAGGACCCTGGGATCATGACCCGAGCCGAATGCAGATGTTCAACCAACTGAGCCACTCAGGCGCCCCTTCATAAGGTTTCTTGCTGATTTTCATTGGAAAGAATAGATAGAAGTAATTCATAAGCATGCTTTTAATTTTCCTAATGGTGAAACGTGTTTGCATATTCCTTTTATTGTTGACCCATACAGACGGGGACATGTAGAGGATTAAAGATCTCTCACTGTTTGCTTTTACAATAACAACATCCATTACATCAACCTGGTTAAGACCTCTTTAGCTGGGAACACCTGGGTGGTTCAGTTGGTTAAAGTGCCTGCCTACAGCTCAGGTCTCAATCTCTGGGTCCTGGGATCGAGCCTCACATCGGGCTCCCCGCTCAGTTGAGAGTCTGCTCCCTCTCTCTCTCTCCCTCTGCCCCTGCTTGTGCTCTCTCACTTTCTCTCTCTCAAATAAATAAATAACCTTAAAAAAAAAAGAACAAAACCACTTTAGCTGAATTAATGTTCAGATCTTTCTGGAGCAAGACTTATTCTTCTAAAAAAAAGTCTTAATATGGCAGGCACTCAGAAACATTTGTTGGTGGGGGAAAGTCAGTCAATTTCATTTTAAATAAAATTATATAAATTTTAAAACTGTTGGAATGAAAAATAGTTTCATTTGAAAACTAAAAGAAATGTTAGTGCTCTTTGGTTTCTGGAGTCTCACGTTGCCTCAGAACAAGGTGTTTTTCAATTTCTCATTCAGCCTATGTGACCAAAGTATTATAAAAGTAATCCATTCTTGAGCAGAGCATCCAAACATTTCTTGGTCTCACTGGGTGGAATTAGGTAAAAATGTGGCTGAAGCTAGCACTCTAAACTAGTCTTCTGTACTATCTGGGAATGTAGTATCTGAAAGTTAGAAGTAGGGACACCCGACTGGCTCAGTCAATAGAGCTTGCGACTCTTGATCTCAGGATCATGAGTTCAAGCCCCATGTTGGATGTAGAGATCACTTTTAAAATGAATGAATGTCAGAAGTAGCATTTACAGATTTTTTTCTTTTTTTTTCTTAATTGTAGTAAAATACACATAACATAAACTTTACTAACTTAACCAATTTTTAGTATTCAGTAGTGTTATGTATATTCACATTACTGTGTAACCAATGTCCAGAACTTTTCATCTTGCAAATGGAAACACTATACTCATTAAACAACTTCATTTCTGCCTCCTGCAGCCCCTGGCAACCATCATTCTACTTTCTGTCTCTATGAATTTGGCTACTGGAATCATATAGTATTTGTCTTTTTGCAACTAGCTTATTTCACTTAGCCTAATATCTTCAAGATTCATCCATGTTATAGCATGTGTCAGAACTTCCTTCCTCTATTATATGTATATGTCACATTTTGTTTATCCATCAATGGACACTTGGATTGCCTCCATCTTGGCTGTTATGAGTAATGGCTGCTGTGAACAAGGGTGTACAAATATCTCCTAAGACTCTGCTTTCAGTTTTCAGGCTATATGCCCAGAAGTGAAATTGCTGGATCACAACGTAATCCCATTTTCAATTTTTTGAGGAACTGCCATACTGTTTTCCATAGCAGCTACACCAAGTTACATTCCCACCAGAGCTGTACAGCGGTTCCGGTTCCACGTCCTCACCAACACATGATTTTTTGCGGTTTTAAGTTAAACTCAGTTTTGTTTTAAGTTTTAATATTTGACAAGTATAACAAATTCTCTAAAACACATTTTTCTAAAAAAAATTTTTTTTACATAATCTCTACACCTCACATGGGGCTCAAACTTACAACCCCAAGATTAAAAGTCATGCTGTTCTGACTGAGCCAGCCAGGTGCCCCTCTAAAACACATTTTTGAAGTTCTGATGTTTAATTTATTATTGCCTCCTAGCTGGTACAGTGATGTTTGAGTATGGAATGCGTCTTGGCAGAGAGGTTCGAACTCTGCGGGGACTTGAGAAACAAGGCAACTGTTATTTGGCTGCTGTTAACTGTTTACGACTTATTCGTCCAGAATATGCATGGATTGTACACCCAGCATCTGGTGCAGTGGTATGGAAGCTTTCCACCTTGGAGTTTGGGGATCATTTAACTTACTTGGTTTGGTCCTTTTGAAACTATTATCTCACTTTTCTTAGTTTAGTTTAAAATTTCTACTGGGATATTTGTGAACTTCATCTATTTTTGCAGCAATTCCATTGTTACATATTACCACCCCTTTAGTTCTCAAGTTTAGAACTATTGTAGGAAGAAGTACTGCGGTATGGTTTTGAGTTAGACGTAACTTCAAGCAAATTACTTAGTATTTTGCTGCCCAGTTATCCTCTTGTATGATGATAATGTCCACCTTATTGTATTGTTTGGGTATTAAATGAGGCAATTCACGCAGATTGCTTAGAACAGTGACAGTGCCTGACCTGCAAAAAGTGCTCAGTGAATGGTGGCTGCTTTTATTTCATTTATTTTTGTTAATTCAATCTACAGTTACTGTTTTAAAGGATGTGCACTTTTTAAAAAATGCTGATGGGGTCATATATGTGTAGTTGCTCGTGTTGTATATCATTCCTGCATGTACTAGGCTGTTTCCCAGGGTCTGGGGTAGAGAATATAACTCTGGAACCACAGAAGTCAAGTGGTTTATGTGGAGGTTAAGTGCACATCCTTAGACCCAGTAACATGTTAGAGCTACGTGGGCCACCTTGGCAAACAACTCCATTCTTTGTCTGTTACAGTACCTTTGTAAAAAGAGCCATGCTAGTTGAAATAAACATAATTTATGTGGAAAGAACTTAAGCATGAAAGCTCTGGATCACAGTTAGTGATATCAAAATAAGACACCGTTGACCCTTAAGCAACATGAGTTTGAACTGCGCAGGTCCACTTATACACGGTTGTTTTCAATAAATGCAATAATGTAGGGGTGCCTGGGTGGCTCAGTCATTTAGGTACTTGGACTCTTGATTTTAGCTCAGGTCATGATCTCAGTTTGTTGGGATTGACCCCCTCGTTGGGCTCAGCACGGAGTCGGTTTGAGATTCTCTGTCTCCCTTTCCCTCTGCCCCTCCCCCCACTCGGCACGTTCTCTCTCTAAATAAATAAATAAATTTTTAAGGGATCTTTTAAAAAATGTAAATCTAGTACTCTTCCTTATGATTTTTTGAATAACATGTTCTTTTCTCTAGCTCCCTTTATTGTGAGAATACAGCATATAATACAGATAACATAAAAGTATATGTTAATGACAGTTTATGTTCTTGGTAAGGCTTCCAGTCAACAGCAGGCTATTAAGTTTTTGGAGGAGTGAGAAGTTATATGCAGATTTTCAACTGTGCAGGGCATTGGCGCCCCTAACCCTCAATTTGTTCAAGGGTCAACTGTACTAACTTTTCAACTTTTCGTTAACTTTTAATCACTTGTTTTGTCTTCTCAGTATGATCGTCCTGGAGCATCCCCTAAGAGGAATCACGATGGAGAATGCACAGCTGCTCCAAGTGAGTTGGGGGTCTCCTGTGGATTCTTTGCTTAGACAGTAATTATGTTGTTGTGTTATAGTATGATCTGTATTAAATGTGTGTTTTTATACAGTAGTTGTAATATGTATAGCAATGTAAAAATATTGTGAAGTTTCTTTTAGCTTATCTTCAATATTTTAATCAGCTAAAAGTTGTCTGGTTTCTGTTTGAAAACTTTGTATGGATGTATGAGAAATGAAAATGCTTTAAAAAGAGTGTTTGTTGCTTGCGGTATTTAAATCAGCTTAGTATCAAACTTATTTTATCGGGGTCCTTGGATATTACCATGGAGACATGATATTCCTCTTAAAGAGCCCAGGCTCTAGAGTTGCACCTGGTTTTAATTCTGCCTCTCTCACTGTGGGCATGTTCCTTTCTTTCTGATCTAGTAACAGAATCTCAGAGTTATACGAGTTAAACGAAATTCTGTGTAAAATACATTGTAAGCGTCTCCTCAGCTACAGCTGTCATTATTCCAGTGGTTTGATTTGACTGAGCTACATGCTGGAAGCAGGGCTGTTGCTTTATTAAGTTTGCTTTTATGGAGCCCCCCCCCCCGTTTTATCTCCAGTGCCCTTGGAATTGACGCTGAATTACTTAATGTTTAGTGGAAATTGACAGGCTGAGTTAATAGGCACTAATGATGGGCACTTCCTTTGTACTTTGAGAATCAAAAATATTTTTCTTTGGCTTCTAGCCAATCGGCAGATTGAAATTCTGGAACTGGGCGACCTGGAGAAAGAGTGTTCCTTGGCCCGCATTCGCCTCACTCTGGCTCAGCACGACCCAGCGGCAGTTGCGGTTGCAGGTAGGAATGTGGCCATCTGGGGGCACCAACAGCAGGCTTCGGGGCTAGCCAGCCAATGCGGTGTGCTAGACAAGCGTGCCAGACAGGCCAAGCCACCGCTTGCTGTTACTCAGACTCCTCACCAGAGGCAGCTTTGGGTCACTGGCAGGCACCATGGTTGCCGCTAACTTTCCCGTTTCAACAGGAAGTTCGTCAGCAGAAGAGATGGTGTCTCTCTTGGTTCAGGCTGGCCTTTTTGACACTGCCATATCACTCTGTCAGACTTTTAAGCTCCCCTTAACGCCAGTCTTCGAGGGACTTGCTTTCAAGTATGTATGAAATTGTCTTTCCGTAGTCTTCATTTTCTAATGCAGAAATATCGTACTGCTGCCTGGTGTGAACCAGTGGTCATAGCCAGTTATGCTTTAAAGAGGTGTTTTTTCTAGTCCACCACAGGGACTTTTTTAAATTTCTTTTAGTTAATTATGATTTTTTTTTTAAATCTTGATTTATAGCTCCTCTTGGGAAATCAAAAACTTTGGCATCCCTAGGCCCACGTTCCCACAGGACAGTAGGATATGTGGCCTAAATAGTGGTGTCTGTTTTAGAAAAGGCATGTGTTCTCTTCAGTCCTTTAGGACAGCCATTTTTAATAATGCCTTGTATCTAAATATCAAAACTTTCAGAATGTTTCCCTTGGATGTAAATGATTTAACACTTACCGATGGTCTTGTGGCTCATTCCGTTGTGTGGCTGTGAGGAAAGGAAAGGGCCAACACCCAGTAGTGAATTCAGTGGCAGCCTAGAGCTAAAGTTATCATCTCATCTCTGGTTTTAGTAACAAAATAATATGGTTCTTTTCAGCAAATCAGTTTACCGTGTGTGGAACCGTTTTCATTGCAGATGCATCAAGTTGCAGTTAGGAGGCGAGGCAGCGCAAGCAGAAGCCTGGTCCTGGCTCGCAGCCAATCAGCTCTCATCCGTCATCACCACTAAGGAGTCTAGGTACAGCCCTGGTGCTCATCCACCCCAAAAGGGCTTACCCTCCAAACACTTCCCTCACGCACCCAGTTAGTGTCTACTGAATGCACTTCAGCTTCTTTAGAATCCTTCTCTAACCCTGACCTGACCCTCAGGAAACTTCCCTCCCTTGAATCACATTTACAGTTTCTATTGTACAGCTCGGTGCCTTAGAATTGGAACATTTTACAATTTGGAAGTGCTCTGACATTAGTTTTCAGTCCCTAAATTAGCACACCAGTATCACTACTAAAATATAGATACCACCCTCGTCTTCCAAATCAGAACTTCTACGTGATTATAATGCTTGATTGGGTTTGGAAACAGTGATCTGAGCCGATTTCCTTGTTTCAGACATCTGAAACAAAAAAGTTAGTCGAATTGTGTAGTCAAGTAAAGATGTAGTTAGTGGAAGAAAATAGAATCCATGTCATTTGGTTTTTAGTACTACTCCTAAACCACGTTGACCCTGATAATATTAGTTGCCATTTAGTTATATTATCAGTTCATTTGTAAGTTTCTAAAGAATTTTTTCCTTGTAAATACATGCTTTGAATGGTGCTGTAAATATCTGTTAAGAATCTAGAGCTCATTAGACCTTTCTGCTTTTTTCAAGTGCTACAGATGAAGCATGGCGACTATTATCAACTTACCTGGAAAGGTACCAAGTCCAGAATAACTTATATCACCACTGTGTAATCAACAAGCTCTTGTCTCACGGAGTGCCTCTGCCTAATTGGCTTATAAACAGTTACAAGGTAAGTGGTATCTTAACTTGTATAGAGTAAGAAGCTGATCTTTACCATTATGAAGAAACTTCATGAGATGATTAAAAAGAAAAGGTGATAATTTGTGGAAATATACTGACATATGTTTTGGGCAGCTTCTCAAGTTTAGTTAAAAACACTAAGAACAGCTTAACTTTAGTTCCATATGAAGTACTGTGTGTTTAGAATTAAAGTTCTGCAGGATACCTGTTTGCTCACTGAACAATGAGTATATATTTAGAACAATGCTATATGCGTGACACAGTATTTACTGTTTGTTACTCACAAAATTCACAGGAGTAGAGTCGTTTTCAAAACTACAACAGGGTTGGGGCGCCTGGGTGGCTCAGTCATTAAGTGTCTGCCTTCAACTCATGGCGTGATCCCAGAGTCCTGGGATCGAGCCCCGCATCAGGCTTCTCCGCTGAGAGCCTGCTTCTTCCTCTCCCACTCCCCCTGCCTGTGTTCCCTCTCTCACTGGCTGTCTCTCTCTGTCAAATAAATAAATAAAATCTTTAAAAAAAAAAAAAAAAACTATAACAGGGTTTAAGTTTTTGTCAAAATTGGGGTTTTGGGGGCGCCTGGGTGGCACAGCGGTTAAGCGTCTGCCTTCGGCTCAGGGCGTGATCCCGNATAACAGGGTTTAAGTTTTTGTCAAAATTGGGTTTTTGGGGGCGCCTGGGTGGCACAGCGGTTAAGCGTCTGCCTTCGGCTCAGGGCGTGATCCCGGCGTTATGGGATCGAGCCCCACGTCAGGCTCCTCTGCTATGAGCCTGCTTCTTCCTCTCCCACTGCCCTTGCTTGTGCTCCCTCTCTCGCTGGCTGTCTCTATCTCTGTCGAATAAATAAATAAAATCTTTTAAAAAAAAAAAAAAATTGGGTTTTTGGACTGCCTGCATCAGAATCATTTGGGTAGTGGGCTTCTTCAAATATGGATTCCTGAGCCCCATTCCACACTTACACAATCAAATTAATCTGGATCTAGGATCTATATTTTAACAAGCTTCTAATTTGATACAATGCATGTTAAGTTTGAAAACTATATCTGAAATACATTGGGTGGAATAGGGAAAGAGAGAATGTAAAGCTTAAAATCAGGAAAGTTGATCTGTTTTGGAGGGGCGTTTTTTGTTTGTTTAAGTTAGAAAGTAGAAAAGGCAGTTAAGATGGTAAAAGTTAGGACTGTGATCAAATCAGAATATAGAAAGCATAATTATCTAATTAGTAGAGCCCTTCCAAACTGAGGTTGTAGTCACTTTTGTTTCACCCTGAGTTAAACAAATTTAACTGAGGTATTTAAAGTTGGGAATTCTTTTAACTTCTTTTGCATTTGTCATTCCTATATTTCTGAAAATTAATGTGAATATATTGCTCTTTAGTATTCAGCATTTCTGAGAAGGTGTGTTGACTTTTACTACTACTGTGGAAACTTAAGTAGGAAAGTATTAAATAAAATGTGTCTGGGATGCCTGGGTGGCTCAGTTGGTTAATTGTCTGCCTTCAGCTAAGGTCACGATCCCGGGGTCCTGGGATCAAGTCCCACTTCGGGCTCCTTGCTCAGCGGGGAGTCTGCTTCTCCCTCTGCCTGCCACTAGCCCTGGTTGTGCTCTTTCTCTCTCTCTCTGACAAATAAAATCTTTAAAAATATATAAATAAATAAATCATGTCTTAGATCACAAAACAGGGCAGGAAGGCCACTTAACAAGGTAAAGTCTCACGAGGTTCCCAGAAGTGACTGGGCTCTTAGGAATCCAGACCTTATCCCAAAATAAGGAAACCCAAATGCTCATTTACTTATATTGAGAAGTATAAATGCCAGGGAATTAGACACTCAGCATCCTTTGGTCATTGCCCAGGTAAGATGGAAATAGGTTCTTAATCTCTGACTTTTTACAGAAGGTTGATGCTGCTGAGTTGCTCCGTTTGTACTTAAACTATGACCTTTTAGAAGAAGCTGTGGATTTGGTTTCAGAATATGTAGATGCTGTATTGGGGAAAGGACATCAGTACTTTGGAATTGAGGTAGGCATGTATGCATGTTTCTTTTTAATTCTGTATTATCACCCTAATAAAGTCAGTATGTGAAAGTAGATTCAACTGTATGACAGTGGATTTAACCTTTACTCTTTGTAGTTATACGACTAGTTTTCTCCACAGTCAGGAACTGGCACTGTAGGAGTCTCCAGTTTTCCAGACCAGATTAAGATGTTTCATCCTATAGTTATAATTTCAAGCAATTAATTTCAGATAGTCTGTGATTTTAGAGAACCAAGATGTCTCAGGGAGTAAGCAAACAGTCACTCAATAAAGGGAGTTGTTTTCACCCATTAAAGCCATCATTTGCCCTTGGGGCCAATGTGTTTCCTGTTGAGTTTGCAGCTGGATTTATGTGTCCCTTATGAATGGCAAGAGAAACACTGACTGTCCAAGGTCTTATTTATTGTCTCACTTCATATTCAGAAGTTGGTTATCTTAGATTAACAATTAACTTTAGCATCCCATTAAGGCCCTTCATGTCCTCTGCTTTGCAATAGCTCTCCTTAGAGCTCCTTTCACATCCTGGTTCCTTAGGCTGTAGATCAAGGGGTTGAGCATGGGTGTGATCACGGTGTAGAACACCGCAAAGATCTTGCCCCCAGCCCTGGAGGACTTCGACTGGGGTCTCATGTACATGAAAATGGCAGTTCCATAGAATAGGGCCACCACTGTCAGATGGGAGGCACAGGTGGACAGTGCTTTATGCCTTCCAGAGGCTGACCGTACCCTGAGAACTGATAGAAGGATTCGGGCGTAGGAAACAACAATGAGGAGAAAAGGGAGGAAGACAATGATGATACTGAAGATAAAAACAACCAGCTCAGTAAATGAGGTGTCAGTGCAAGCCAACCTCAGGATGGAAGGGACCTCACAAAAAAAGTGATTCAGGACATTGGGCCCACAGTAGGGCAAACTCAAGGTAAGGATATTGATAACCATGGAACTCAGGAAGCTACTGGACCAAGAAATGGCTGCCAGTTGGACACAGATGCTTTGGTTCATAATGATAGTATAATGGAGAGGATGACAAATGGCTACATATCTGTCATAAGCCATGACCCCAAGGAGAACACATTCAATCATTCCAAAGGAGAGGGAGAAGTACATCTGAGTAGCACAGCTGGAGAACGGGATGGTCTTTTTTCCCATCAGGTTGGACAGCATTTGTGGGACATTAGTGGATGTGTAGCAGATATCCAGAAAGGATAAATTAGTGAGGAAGAAGTACATGGGTGTTTGGAGGCGAGGTTCTATCTGGATAATAGTGATGATTATAATATTACCCACCACTGTTAATAAATAAAAGAACAAGAACATAATAAAAAGAATGAGCTGCATCTTTGGCTGAGACGAGAGCCCCAGGAACACAATTTCAGTCACAGTGGAGTTTGCTTTTATCATATTCATTTTTTCAGGCCACCTCCCTCTCACAGAACCATCCACCTGAAGATGAACATCAAATGTCCTATATCGATAGCACAGTGTTGGAAACTCAAGACATAAATAAGAAAGCAAAGAGAAGCCTTGATCTGAAATTACATCCTGAGTATCTGAGTTGTATTACAAATGGAAACCTTTTCTACTTTTGAAAGGCATATTCTCTTGATGAGATTAAGAATTTCACATTCAATTGCTGATTGAGTTAAGCAGATATTCTTGACTTTTTTCCAAGGGTATGCTCTTTGGCTGTTCATAATCTGTCCAAAACCTATTCATTCTTCATTCTTCAAAGCTTTACTCATGGCTCACCCCTTTAAAAAGATCCAATTATGTCTTAGTTCCGCACCTAATAACAGAGCAGCATATGACATAGAAATTAAGTAAAAAGCAGTGAAGGGCATTACTTCATGTTCTAACCTAAAAGCAAAGGCAGAAACAACAGCCTGTGCTTTTTCTGTATCACTCTGATGCAACCTTCTCATTCCTGGACACCCTGATATCCTAAAGAACAAAGACCGTGAACACACCACCAACAAAACCAGTCATGGGTCACACTAATGGCCAGTTCTACCAGCCTCACCATTTCCATACTGTGGGGTCTTGGGTAGTTTCATCATACATAAAATGGGATTAATTGATAGAATAACGGCAATAAATTTTTGCAGATTATATTAAATAATGTGAATAAAGAATTTAAAACAATGTCTACATTTAGGAAATAATTCACAACCAACACTTATTATTAATAATCTGACTAATGTATAGTGATGCAACATTTACCTAGAGCTCATTTCTCTAATAACAACTGTTTCAGAGAAATATTAATAAAAAGGATGTAGACAAGTTAAAGTTACCAGGTCTATCTGTTGAGAACTCCTTAGCCCTGACCCTGTGCCTACTTACCCTAAATTTATTTATGCACCAAGTAAGCATATTCAGTTAACTAACTTGCAGCCATGAGCAGATTAAAAGCAATGACTTAAGACAGATATGGGGTAAAGAAAATTCCTAGAGGTAGGCATCATTGCAGTAACCAGAGGAAGCTGCCAATCATTCATTCGCCCATTTCTGCATCCTTTTTTGTGTCTTCTTTCTTTTTCATTCTTTCTTTCAAGGCTATATTTATGATAATCTAGTATGGGCCAGATGCTGGGTATATACTGGTAAACACAACGGACATTTCAACAGTCTCAGAGCTTATGGTCCAGTGGAAAGTTATGATGAAGGAAACAGCCCCATCCCTGAGAGCATGGGGAATCTTATCAGGAAGACATTTAAGAACCAAGTAGTTATGGGTCATGAAAAGACTACTTTAGGCAACACATCCTTTCTCAAATAATATTGATTTGCATGTAATATCTTTTAAAGGGGTTTCTTATGGGGCATCCAGGTAGCTCAGTCGGTTAAGCGTCTGTCTTCAGCTCAGGTCATGATGCCAGAGTCCTGGGATGGGGCTCCCTGTCAAGCCCCCTATTCAGCCCCGCTGTCAAGCCCCCTGTTGGGCTCCCTGCTCAGTGGGGAGTCTGCTTCTCCTTCTCCCTCTGCCCATGCCCCCCACTCATGCTCTCTCTCTTTCTCTCAAATAAATAAATAAAATCTTTAAAAAATAAATAAAAAATAACTAAAGGGCTTTCTTATATTTTGATTTAAATCAGGGCTTTTCAATTCAGTGAACTGATGAAACTGAATTATCTAAAATCTGAAGTCCAGGGATAAAGGAGTGATGCACCTGGAAAGAGGAGGGAGATTTTAGGTCACAGTCCCATTTTCACCAGGCACAGCAGGAAAGGGAGTGAGCAAGGAGACTATAGAGCTCCCTTCCAGGCCCTTCAATCAGCACTAACCAAGTTCTGCAAATAAGAAATGTTTTTGGTGATATTAGGAGTGATTACAATGACAACAAATGACATCCACAATGAGTTTCTCAGTTGACAAGATGTCATTCAATCAGGAGATCACACCACTGGTAGTACAGTACACTGAATCCACCATGGGAGAGCAGGGTGACATGTCTGGGGGACTTTGCACAATTCATGACACCAACCTGTGACCCACTGTCCTCCTCTATACGGTGGGGACAGAGTAACCTCAGAATAGATACACGAGATAAATGAGATAATGCGTGTAAAGCACCTTAAACAGAGGTAGACATATAATGTAAGGGCTCAATATATGTTAAGTATTATCATTATAATTCATGTGACCCTCACTAGAGGATCTTTAAGTACACAAATCATGAATTATTGGCATTCCTCACCCACTCCCCTATAGAGAAGAGAGACTAAGTCTTTAGGATAGTAAACAACTTGTCCTGAATCACTGAATTACTGAATCTATATGCAAGCTCCTACAACACACGTGTATAATATAGCTATATCTACAGTCATAAAACCACACCAAATGTAATAACTCTGGTCCCCCAGGCATGCATGTATATGTAGAACGGTGTTCACATAGAGGAATATAGATATATTGGTTCAACATTTAAATACTCTCTATAGTTCGAAGACTCAATAAAGGAGGACATTCCCTTAGTTCCTCTAAATGCACAAGTTGCCTTTAGAACATTTCTAGTCACTTGATGGCTGCAGCTGCTGAAAGTGAGTTAGAACCCATTCAGTTGTCCGTTTCTGGGTTACAGATCTGTTTCTATTCCTATCAGACCACAGAGTTGCAGATTCGTTATAAGAATAAAAGGAATAAAGACACTTTTGTAGATAAATGTATCTCCCATAATATGAAGCAAACCACCAAATTAAATACAGGTTGAAAAAGCCCTGGATGGTTTGTAATCACCTGTCGATTCTATACCAGCGTCTCAATCAAGCCAGCAACACCCAGTGAACAGCACACCCTCCATCTAATCTCATAAGGCAAAAGCTGCTGTTGCTAATTGCTGCTCCCAGCTCCTCTGCCTGTACTCGAGCACGTAGGACATCCTCTTGGAAACTCTCCCTGGTCTAATTCATCCAGACAGAGTTAATCCGAGTCCCCTCTGCTGAGCCATTTCCATCCTTTGAACATACTCAATTACTCTACTTACATGTGTGTGTGTTAGTTATGAGTCTATCTCTGTAACTGACTTTGGGTTTCTAGGGATCCTGCCATGTTCGTTTTTCCATTCCCTAGCACATAATAAGCACTATTAAAAGTTGCTAGAAACTCAAATAAACCCTTCCTATTTCCCATTTTTCTTAGGGCTTAACCTCAGATTAAGAATAAATTCACCTCATGCTAGCCATAATATAGTCTGGCAAAATCGTATACTCTCTAATCACTTCTTTTTCTAAACAACACTGTCTATGGCTCAAAAAGCCATCCAATTCAGTTTGGGGGAAAGGGGGGGAGGAATAGTTAATGTGGCTTTGTGACCAAGAAGGTACAATGTGTGCTAACAAACTTTACTCAAGTTCAGGTTATTTTGGCATCATATAGACACAGCATATCGGGCATTTTATGTATTCACAGAAAAATGACTCCTCTTTCTGTTCTGCAAGTCACAGGAAGAAATCCAAGATACATTTTACACCAAATTAGAGAAGTCTAGTCTTCCTTCATAAATTCAGGATTTTCAAAAGAAAAACCTTTAATCGTTGTAATCTAAATCATTTGTACTGCTGAATACATTCTTTTCTCCCACTTGTAGTTAAATTGTTTATTAAGTTTGGTAGATAGATTAGATATATATCAATGATATTGTTGCTCTTTGGTAATACCTCCTTTTCCAAGGATAAGTTTGCAAGGCACCCTAGTGTAGGGGCAAAAATCAACTCTGGACAAGGACAACTTGAATGTGAATTCTGACTCCACCAGTTCTCTGCTGGGTCACTTGGGTGAGTTTCTATACTTTTCTAAGCCTCTTTTATCTCCGAGGTTAAGTGGGAACTATATTAGTACCTAATTCATAAGATTATTTTAACAATTACACTAGAAATTCCATCTAACAGTTTTAGTATCTGATACATAGTGAGAACTTAAAAAATTGTAGTTCACAATATTATATAAACTTCCGGTTTATCCAGTTTCCTATAAATAAACTTGTGTTAGAGCAGAAGGACTACAAGACATAATTATATTGGAGGTTACTTTATACATCACTGTAGAAAGGTTTAGAGCCTACACAAACTCATACAATCCTTACATGTGTGTCGTAATGCCAAAATATGTTATGTCTTTTCATTGATTATCAGTTCATCAATCAATGAAATTTATTACTAAGAATTAATTTAAGGACTAAGAGTTTTAAAAATTAAGAAGATAAAGATAGCATCATGATCCTGTTTCTTACCTAGTTAAGGAAAAACATTAGGAAAAGCTGCCAGGAAGACTTTTGCTGTGACTCCGTTTCTTAGTTTTTAAAATTATCCTAGAAAAATAATGAACTTTTTTTTGTAAAAGCACCACTTACAGTGTTTACAAATTGCACTGTAGATGATAATTTACCACTTAGTGTGAATTAGTTTCACAAAGCCTTTTAAGCACAAAGGCAGGTTTGATTTTGATGCAGCGTGAAGGAGAAGGAGGGAAATATAAAAGCAGGGGTTCCTAGGAGGCCATGCTCTGAGAGGGGGCCAATTCTGCACACTGGCAGGGATGCCATGACGGTAAACATCATAACACAGGTTACCAAAATGTGATGTTCAGTGCAGTCAATTAGATCACCCCTTCACCCCACCTGCAAAATAAGCTTTCTCTATGGGAAAGAAAAAAAATCACAAAAAAGAACATGATATTAATTGCTGCATATTCTAATTCTCTATTATACCACATTTTTAGGTACTTTGCTAATATTTAATTGCATCTTTGCAACTCCAAAATATATTTACATCCATTTTAAAGATAAGAAAATTGAAGATCAGAGAAGCTATATAGCTTTCTCAGAGTATTTAGCAGGGCCATAATTTGTACTTCAGTATGCCTAATTCTAAAGTATTTTATTTAAATAACTAGTAGTTTTATTTTACTATTTTTTTACATCAGTAGACAATTGCAATCATAAACACAGCAGATGAAACATACCCTAAGGACGTAAGCAATGTATAGAAATAATACCTGTACAACTCACCACATACTCATGTAAACAAAATCCCATAAAAGACAGCAGGTGTGATAGCCATGTGCAAAAAATATAATTCCATGGAGATATAAATAAATCTTTTTTTATGGTAACCACAAATGAGATAGTGCTGTAATCCCTTTTATAGACAAAAAATAAATAAGGAATACATACCTAATGCAATCCCTAAGTCATCTGAGTTTTCTCGCTTTAGGACCTTACACTGAATTTTAGATTCTTGAGGGATAATGTCCCAAATCAGTAATTAAAACTTACTTATTTGTTCTGAGAGATTCCTGGTTGAGGCATTTGTTAGTTGCTCTCCTTCTTTTCCCTCCCCCACTTATGAACCAGTACCATGGCTAAAGTGACCCTTCCAGTGACTGAGGTGTCATCATCCTTCAGAATTGCCTAACACTGGTAATCATGAACATGAGTGCGTTCATCACAGGAAGAGCAAAACCTAAAATGCAGGGTTCAGAGACCAAACACAGTGTCATTTCCTAGAATCTACTGGAACTTAGAGATGATAATGATGGTATTATACTCTCAACTATCCACATAGCAAATTTGAGCCGTACGTTCCCCTCTCCCTGATCATAGCAAACTCTGGAACCATCTACTATTCCATAGCAACAAAACACAAACTTTATAATGACACAGTAGAGACAGCATGGGGACTTCCTAGATGTGACCTCAAACATATCACTTCACTTTCATGAGCCTCAGCTTATTCATCTTTAAAATGGACATAAAAATATCTAGACCACTACATTGCTCCCTTGTTATGGAATTAACGGGAGGAAATAAAGAAAAAGAGGATGAAAACAAGGAAGAAAGAGAGAAAGGGAAGGAAGTAAAAAGTTAACATTAATTAAGTCTTTCCAATGTACAAACAGCCAGCTAAGTCAAATCACGCCTCCACATAATGACTGTTTAATCTGGTAATTCTCAAATCCTGAATAGTTGTAGTCTGTTTGGTTTTAATATCAATGCCCAGACTTGTCCTGAATCAATTACATCATAATCCTTGATGATAGGACTCCGGTATAGGTATGTTTTTTTAAGATTTTTTATTTATTTATTTGACAGAGATAGAGACAGCCAGCGAGAGAGGGAACACAAGCAGGGGGAGTGGGAGAGGAAGAAGCAGGCTCATAGTGGAAGAGCCTGATGTGGGCCTCGATCCCATAACGCCAGGATCATGCCCTGAGCTGAAGGCAGACGCTTAACCGCTGTGCCACCCAGGCGCCCCTGGTATAGGTATTTTTAAAAGCTCTCCAGGTGAGCCCTTAAAGCCTCATTTTCCAATATTTTTACTGGAAAAACAAAAACAAAGATACACTTGTGGATCTGCATAAAACTAAGCTCAAAATATTCAACCTCTTGGGGCACCTGGGTGTCTCAGATGGTTAAGCATCTGCCTTTGGCTCAGGTCATGATATCAGGGTCCTGGGATCAAGCCCCGCATTGGGTTCCCTGCTTGGCAGGGAACCTGCTTCTCCCTCTCCCTCCTCTGTTCCCCCTGTTCCCCCTGCTTGTGCTCTCTCACTCTCTCTGTCAAATAAATAAATAAAATCTTAAAAAAATATATTCAACCTCGTAGGGAGTTCCAAGTTCTTACTTCCACTTTTTTCCCTACTGTATTCCAACTTTTAAGACCTGTTGGGTGAAAACAACCTAAAAAGTATTACACCTAAAACTCTTTCAAATGTCCATTCACTTTGCTTTGGTAAAGCTGGAGACTCCCAGATTACACCCCTACCAGGTGTCATCCGCTCAGAGAACATTAACTCTGGAATTGCAACTGAAGCTACTCAGTACACAAAGAAAAAACAACACATGGAGCATACCTGTTACCCTATATTTTCTCATTTGAACCTCAAAACTCCAGGAAATGGAGAGGATGCCACTTGACTGAAATCCAGAAGGAGCAATCATTTTCCTAGGTTTCTGTAATTCATAACTTATACAAAAAGCACTCAACGTTTTCTCACATTAATACATACATATGTAAGGCCATGGTCAGCAGAAAGACCGATTAAAAATTCTGGAGGCCCTACTGCCCAGCAATTGCACTGCTAAGGATTTACCCCAAAGATACAAATGTAATGATCCAAAGGGGCACATGCATCCCAGTATTTGTAGCAGCAATGTCCATAATGCCGGAGTATGGAAAGAGCCCAGATGTCCATTGACAGTTGAATGGATAAAGGAGATGTGGAATATTACTCAGCCATCAGAAAGGATGAATACTTATCATTTACATTGATGCAGATGGAATTGGAGGGTATTATGCTGAGCAAAATAAGTCAATTAGAGAAAGACAATTATGTGTTTTTCACTCATATGTGGAATATAAGAAACAGTACAGAGAATCATAGGGAAAGGAGGGAAAACTGAATAGGAAGTAATCAGAGGGACACAAACCATGAGAGATTCTTGACTATAGGAAATAAACAGGGTTGCTGGAGGGGAGGTGGATGGGGGTATGAGGTATTTGGGTGATGAGCATTAAGGAGGGCATATGATGTGATGAGCTCTGGGAGATATATGCAACTGGTGAATTATTGAACTCTACATCTGAAACTAATGATGTGCTCTAAGTTGACTAATTGAATTTAAATTAAAAAAAATAAAAATAAAAAATTCTGGAGGTTTTTTGAAGCAATATGGGATCCTATTGATGACATGATGACATATGATCATATAGAAATCATATGGAAAATTATATAGAATCACATAGAAATCATATAGAAAACAATCATATAGAAGTCATCATATAGAGAACCGAAAAGACTCCTTCAAAAACTTGTTAGAATTAATAAAAAGAAATTCAGTAAAGCTCCAGGATAAAAAATCAATATGCAAAAATCAATTGCATCTGTATGCACTAACAATGAGCTATCTGAAAGGGAAATTAAGAAAACAATCTCATTTATCATAGCATCAAAAAGAGTAAGATACTTAGGAATAAATTTAACCAAGGAGGTGAAAGATCTGTACACTAAAAACTAAAAGACATTGATGAAAGAAATTGAAGAAAACACAAGTAAATAAAATGATAGCCAATGTTTATGGATCAGAAAGAATAAGACTGTTAAAATGTCCATACTACTTTAAAAAGCCCATATTACCCAAGGCAATATATAGATTCAATGTAATCCCTATCAAAAATCTCAATGGCATTTTTCCCAGAAATATTTTTTTTAAATGCTTTTTAATGCATATGGAACCACAGAAGACCACAAACAGCCAAAAAAATGTCTTGAGCAAGAAGAACAAAGTTGGTGGCATCACACTTTCTGATTTTACAATATATTACAGAATATGGTAATTAAAGAGTATGGTATTGGAATAAAAACAGACATATACACTTACAGAGTAAATATGGAGCCCAGAAATAAACCCACATGTATATGGTCAACAGATCTTCCACAAAGGTATGAAAAAACACACAAGCATTTGAAGGCAGTCTCTTCAACAAATGTTGAAAAAAACCAAATATCCACGTGCAGAAGAGTGAGATTGGACTTTTATCACACACCATATACAAACATCAACTCAGAATGGATTAAAACCTTAAATGTAAGACCTGAAATTGTAAAGCTACTAGAAGGAAACATAGGGCAAGAAGCTTACCAACATTCTCAGTGTAGATTGTCTTTTCTGCACTCAGTGCCCTCTGGTAGGCATTTGTGATGGAGTGCGAGTATCTTCACTGTCCTTTCCAAGAGTTCCATCCATATTCCTCTCTCAGACGTCCTTGTCACTAACTTGCCAATCTTATTCTAAGTATCTGCTCAGTGAATCCACTAGTTACTCTTCATAAAACAGTATAGAGACACACCTCATTCCACCACTCTCTATGCTCAGAGAAGACAACCCATTGTACCACCTGATATTTTGCCTGATTTTTGCGCAGTTTAGGCCTACATTTGTAACCTTAATATTACTGCCCACCTAAGAATCAGTATTTCCTTTTTTTTTTTTTTTTGAGATTTTATTTCTTTATTTGAGAGAGAAAGAGAGCACAAGCCAGGGAAAGAGGATGCACGGGCATTGGGAGAGGAAGAAGCAGATTCCCCACTGAGCAAGGGGCCCAACACTAGGCTCTGTTCCAGAACCCTAGGGTCACGACCTGAGCCAAGGGAGACACCTAACTGACTGAGCCACACAGGCACCCCAGGAATCAGTATTTCTTAGAGGATAACTCAGTCTATGTTTTAGAGTGAGAAAATAAATAGCATGTGCCTCAAATATTCTGTTGTGTCCAGAAAACATGGATGTTTCTACAAATAAGGACAGAACAAAAGATACCAACTTAAAGGGTTCTGTGTGGTTGAAGTTGGGGCATTCTGAGTATGAAAGAAAAATCATGGTAATAACCAAAACAGTATTTTTTTTTTAATTCAGTATGGTGAACCAATGAAAGCTAAGGAGTCCAGGATACTCAAAAAAAGAGAAGTGTAAGTAGAGAATATAAGAAGATAGTGATAAAACAAAAGAAGGGGAATAATAGGTTATTTCATAATCTATATAGTAGGTTATTTCAATAGGCAGCAATATGAGTAAATAAGTACATCACACAGAAAAATACATAGAAATTCAAATAAATAATGATATATCCATGTTTTACTGGAGTAAGCAGCAAAGAATAAATATAAAGAGCTGTGTTTTCCAAGTAGTGCCAGTAAAATTAGGAGCTGCACAAAGATCAGAAAGGAATAATCAGCACTGATGAATACTGATAATAATAACCAATAACAGATATCACATATAATAACCAGGTTGACACAAGGTAGTTCTAATATTCTGAATTAGATAAAGAGATCTTAAATAAATAGCTAACTATGCAGACTCAATCTCTGATTTAAAAAAATGAAGATTAAGCACACTTATTAGTTAAAATAATGTTATTACAGGATTAAATTCTTCCTGAATAATTCTCATGTCTTAATATCATAATAATAACATAAAATAGGTTATTTAATGTTGGCTGAAAATTGAAAAAAAACTAATTTAGAAGGAGATAAAATTTTGGGAAAAAAATTTCTGTTTGAAAACTCAAATTGATATTAAAAGTTTAACAATAAAAAAGGAAACTTGATGATGTGACATGTTGCTTCTGTTTTATCAACCTTTGGAAAATTTCTATTTTTCAGAATAAGAAAACACTGCCAGTATGAGAAGTTATTTTTCTTCATTTTATTTTGTAAAGTTACCTCAATTTGAGGAAAGTCCAAATAACATCACTAAAACATGAAAAGATTATACGTAAGCATATATGCAATGTGAGGTGGTTAAAACACTAAATACAGACATCATGAAGAAATTAACTAAGCCTATGGTTTTGATGTTAAACCACATATTTTGTCATCACTGCATTGGGAATGCTGTCCTCAGTAAGTAAATATTTCAAAAGAATCAATCCTAGTGAGTCCTTAATTATAGTATAAATTCCTAGGGCTCTTGAGGAAACACAGTGAGTTCCTAAATGTTCCATGGGTGCACCTCTGATGATCAACGTGGCTTAATTAATCCTTACATTTCAAACGTCTTTGTTTATGACCTTTAGTATCCAATCTCATACCTACTTCCCAGATTTGTGCCAATGCAAATTGGTAATATCCTTTAAATTTCATAGCATATATTCACTCTAAGAGAAAGTATGTGATTTCTTCATCTGGGTTAATGATATTTAACTTTCCCTGCAGAGCTGGTATGGTGTGGTGAGGTTGGGTGTTGAGAATTACATGAGCTCATAAGGCAACTTCATAAGTGCAGTCATTGGAAAACTTGCCCAGAGTAAAGCTATTTCCCTCAAGTGGGAGAAGTTAGGGACTGCCTCATCAGGCAAGAATTTTTATTTGTGGCCCTGTCCTTGTCTGCCCGGTATCCCTAGCCCATTGCTTTATGGTCCCAATTCTTCCCTCCATCAATTATGTTAGATTATCACAAAATCTCTGGCAATGTTTAGCATTTACAGTTGACCCTGGAACAGTGCGGGAATTAGGACAACTGACCCACACACAATTTAAAACCAGCGTATAACTTCTGGCTTCCCAAACACTTACCTACTAATGGCCTACAGTTGACTAGACCTTAGTGATAACTTAGATAATAGACTGACACATATTTTGTATGTTCTATGTATTCCATATTGTATTCTTTACAATTAGGCTAGAGAAAAAATGATTATGAAGAAAGTCACAAGGAAGAGAAAATACTTTTCATTTACTTGTCTGTATTTATTGAAAAAAATCCAATGTAGTGGACAGTTCAAGGGTCAATGTCAGTAGTATCTCTTCTCTGCAGTCCTCACAATCAAGTTTTCCCAGCTTGGACCTCAACCATATCTTTCCTAAAGGACTAACAGAGATGGGAAACACCTTCAAAACCTGCAGTCAAGGCTTTGCAAATGCCCATCGTGTTCACGGTCAGACAACCTAGTTTTCAGTTCAGAAGACCCCATGATTTTTCCAATCAGTATTATTGTGGTCTTGATCAATTCTATACCCAATTGAGTTTTCAGTGTTTTGCTCTTCAAGTGCACTTCAAGCTGTGACATTACTGGTGATGATTTAAATTTTCATGATGTCACTACATGCCATGGCTCACCGGTGTCCCATTTCCCTAGTACGTGATATAGCTGCACATTCCTTAAATATGTGAGCAAACTAATCCCAGGTTCCATTCTAGGCTACTCCTAATATTAATTATTCCATCACTCAGAGTCCTGTCGGGAAACAGATGGCCCACTCTGACTGAAGAGTACTTAATAAAGGGAGTATTATAAAGATGTGAACAGAATATGGAAAAGCCACAATGGACAGGCCAGTCCTTTGACAGAGGATCTTACTGTACATGTGAGTCTGAAGGGAGAAGGGGAAACAGCAGTTATCAGAAGCCAGAAAGAGAGGAGGAGAGAAATTTTGTGATGAAAGAGATGGGATAAAAGATGTGACGTTGGTCTAGGGATTAATGTGGACTTGGTTGGTTGTGCAGAAACAGAACTAAGAATAAATATTCCATATCATCATTTTTCTCCTTGTAAATCCTCCCCCAATGGCCAAATTAACTGAAAAGTTCATACAGGATGCTCTCCTGGAACAGAAAGCACGGTGACAAAGGATGGCAGTGTATGTAGAAGGGCAAATGGTAGATATCTTTGTACCCAACAGAGATATTGTTGCCTGAAACTGGATCAGCCTCTTAGTGGGTGTGAAGTCAAAAGACACATCCAAACCGAAGAGTAGCAAAAGGAAAGGTTTTACTCTCCCCAAGTAAAGGAGAACACCAGATATCTTTCCCAAAGCAGTGTCTTCCCAAACAAGATGGAGAAGATTTAAGCCAAGTGTGCATGCATCTTCAGGAAGGGGTTTGCCCAATGAGGAATGCAACATGAAATTGGGGCAGGTGACAGTCTTAAGGCGACTGAGTCCAGGTCAAAGTCACAAGAGCCAGCAAGGATCAACATCATCAATTCTCTGATCCCAGATGCTCCAGTAACTGAGTGCTCAGAGGGTTTAGATCCTGCAAAGATAACTCAAGAATATACATCAAGGCAATCTTCCCTTTGAATCAGTACTGGGAGATTTACCATTGATTAATGGTCCCACATAGGATTAGATTATTTCCTGGCCTGACAATTACTATTTATTTGCTCTTATATTCTTTCACAAGATGGCCAGGGCCTAAAATGACTTTTCTTATGTCAAGAAAGCTATGCCTGTCTTTTGTTTTCTGGGGAACCTAACTCCTGCTGCTTATAAAATCAGTACCTGTGTGTTTACAAGAGTGAATTGTATTATATGTGGATAGAGAGATAGAGATAGAGATAGATAGAGATAGAGATAGAGATAGAGACAGAGACAGAGACAGAGACAGAGATAGAGATAGAGATAGAGATTATAGAGATACAAAAGTTCTGCATAACTCAATACAGAACATGAAGGAAAATTATGGTGAAATACATCTATCATTGGGGAAACACAGTCTCTAAACAAAACCTTTCTGAGTCTTTCCTAAATAAGGCTGACCTGATTTGTTAATGCATAGCTTTGTTTAATTGCCTTCTTTGACATTCCCCCAAGCTACAAAACCGTGAGGAATTCCATGGGTATAAAACCCTTGGGATTGTTGAACAACAAAAATTCAACTGAGTAATTTAAAAGGTCAAATTGGCTTTATTAAGTGATTCATGAAGTGGGCAGCATCCCATCTAGCAAATAGAAAGGAGCTCTGTCAAGCCATAGAAAAGGAAAAGTGTTTAAAGGAAGAAAAGGGGTGGAAAAGGAGGTCATTAGCAAAGAATATATTGTTCTAGGGAAGGTAACCTTCCTAAGCGGAATGGAAAGAATCTAACTGAAGGAGTATCTCATTAGGTAACTCCATATTGACTAGCTAAAGGTGACCTACCCATGGTGGGGAAGTGGAGTTGAAAGTACAGTTAGCTTAAATATCAAGTCTTGGTTTGCTGACATGGGGCCTTAATTACCGTAAGTGACTCCACACTGGGCCTGTGGTTTTCTTTTTAACAGGCTATATTAACTATTATAGACGATTCTTTTTTTTTATGTTTTTTTATTATATTATGTTAGTCACCATACAGTACATCCCTGGTTTCTGATGTAAAGTTCGATGCTTCATTACGCGTATAACACCCAGTGCACCATGCAATACGTGCCCTCCTTACTTCCCATCACCAGTCTATCCCATTCCCCCACCCCCCTCCCCTCTGAAGCCCTCAGTTTGTTTCTCAGAGTCCATAGTCTCTCATGCTTCATNATATAACACCCAGTGCACCATGCAATACGTGCCCTCCTTACTTCCCATCACCAGTCTGTCCCATTCCCCCACCCCCCTCCCCTCTGAAGCCCTCAGTTTGTTTCTCAGAGTCCA